>NC_048223.1:91796316-91973151 GCF_002007445.2 Ailuropoda melanoleuca
ATGGCTTCAACTTGATAAAATTTTATTAATAATTTTTGAATCAGCTGCACTGAAAATAGTATTATTGCAGTAATGGAAATGATACACAGCTATAATTCATGTAATGAAGTGTTTAAGAATGCTTATAATAAAGATGATTCTAAGAACACTAATTGCAAGCTGCATTCAGACTAGTGCTATATCAGTGAATGGAAGTTATACACATTATGTAACGCTTAAGAATACTTGTAATAGATGAAAAAATTTTACATATATAGTGGTTGGCAATCTTTTCTAGTGAAGTTTTGGTATCAGAGTGAAGTTGGCCTAATAGCATGAGTTGAGAGGTAACTGTCCCACTTAAATTTTCTGGAATAATGTCTGCAGAACTGGTATTATTTCTTCCTTAAAAGTTTGGAAGAATCACCAGTGAAGAGGACCTGGAGTTTTCTTTGGGGCAAGGTTTCAAACAACAATTATTTTCTTTTGATGTACATTTATTCAGATTATTTCCATTTGAGTGAGCTTAGTAGATGTTATCTTTTGAGGAATTTCTCCATTTCGTATAAGTCATTGGTTTCTTGGTGTAAAGTTCAAAATATTCCTATGTTATATTTTCAATATCTATAGATTCTGTACTGATGTCACCTCTCTCATTCCTGATATTGGTAATTTGTGTCTTCCTTCCTAAGTCTGAAAAAAGGTTTATCAATTTTATTAATCTTCTCAAAAAACAGCTTTTCATTTCATTAATTTCCTCTATTTTATTTTTGTTTTATATTTTATTGATTTCTGCTCTGATCTATATTATTTTCTTCCTTTTACTTGATTTGGGTTTAATTTGTTCTTCTTTTTCTAATTTCTTAAGGTAGAAGGCGATGCCATTGATTTGAGACCTTTGCTGTAATAGAACCACGATGCTATAAATTTCTTCTTCCTAGGTACTGCTTTTAGTGGATTCCTACAAATTTTGATATGTAGTGTTTTCTTTTTATTCAGTTAAAAGCACCCTGCCCTAGACATGTGGGGTGGGTCCTGGGGTAGGTGTCTTTACTGTAATCACCTGTGACCAACAAAGAATAACCAGACCCTAAAAAGGAAGTAGGCCATTGAAGGTGTTATCTAAAGAAATGTTAAAAGGATTTAAGTTCCCTGGTTAGCTTTCTGTAAAAGGCCAACCCTAAAGGTCCTCCTTAGCAACCCTGTCAGGATCCCTCTCCTGAGAGCTTTTCCTGTATCTTCACTTAATAAACTTCTATTGCTTTACTTAAATAAAAAAAAAAAAAAGTGCCATATAACTTCACTGTAGATTTCTTTCTTTTTGACCATGGGCTGTTTAGAAGCGTTTTATTCAGTTTCCAAATATTTGAGGACTTTCCAAAGATTTTTCAATTGATTTCTAATTTAGTATATTGTGGTCAAGGAACATACTTTGTATAACTTCAATGATCTTAAGTTTATGGACACTTAATTTATGGACAAAATATGGTCTAACTTGGTAAATATCCTGAGTACACTTGAAGAGAATATATATTCCATTGTTGTAGGAAGGAATGTTCATTATGTGCCGATTGTGTTGTTCAAATCTTCTATGTCTTTATTGATTTTCTATCTAAATGGTCTATTAGTTATTAAGAAAGTGGCATTAAAANTTTTCTAGTGAAGTTTTGGTATCAGAGTGAAGTTGGCCTAATAGCATGAGTTGAGAGGTAACTGTCCCACTTCAATTTTCTGGAATAATGTCTGCAGAACTGGTATTATTTCTTCCTTAAAGGTTTGGAAGAATCACCAGTGAAGAGGACCTGGAGTTTTCTTTGGGGCAAGGTTTCAAACAACAATTATTTTCTTTTGATGTACATTTATTCAGATTATTTCCATTTGAGTGAGCTTAGTAGATGTTATCTTTTGAGGAATTTCTTCATTTCATATAAGTCATTGGTTTCTTGGTGTAAAGTTCAAAATATTCCTATGTTATATTTTCAATATCTATAGATTCTGTACTGATGTCACCTCTCTCATTCCTGATATTGGTAATTTGTGTCTTCCTTCCTAAGTCTGAAAAAAGGTTTATCAATTTTATTAATCTTCTCAAAAAACAGCTTTTCATTTCATTAATTTCCTCTATTTTATTTTTGTTTTATATTTTATTGATTTCTGCTCTGATCTATATTATTTTCTTCCTTTTACTTGATTTGGGTTTAATTTGTTCTTCTTTTTCTAATTTCTTAAGGTAGAAGGCGATGCCATTGATTTGAGACCTTTGCTGTAATAGAACCACGATGCTATAAATTTCTTCTTCCTAGGTACTGCTTTTAGTGGATTCCTACAAATTTTGATATGTAGTGTTTTCTTTTTATTCAGTTAAAAGCACCCTGCCCTAGACATGTGGGGTGGGTCCTGGGGTAGGTGTCTTTACTGTAATCACCTGTGACCAACAAAGAATAACCAGACCCTAAAAAGGAAGTAGGCCATTGAAGGTGTTATCTAAAGAAATGTTAAAAGGATTTAAGTTCCCTGGTTAGCTTTCTGTAAAAGGCCAACCCTAAAGGTCCTCCTTAGCAACCCTGTCAGGATCCCTCTCCTGAGAGCTTTTCCTGTATCTTCACTTAATAAACTTCTATTGCTTTACTTAAATAAAAAAAAAAAAAGTGCCATATAACTTCACTGTAGATTTCTTTCTTTTTGACCATGGGCTGTTTAGAAGCGTTTTATTCAGTTTCCAAATATTTGAGGACTTTCCAAAGATTTTTCAATTGATTTCTAATTTAGTATATTGTGGTCAAGGAACATACTTTGTATAACTTCAATGATCTTAAGTTTATGGACACTTAATTTATGGACAAAATATGGTCTAACTTGGTAAATATCCTGAGTACACTTGAAGAGAATATATATTCCATTGTTGTAGGAAGGAATGTTCATTATGTGCAGATTGTGTTGTTCAAATCTTCTATGTCCTTATTGATTTTCTATCTAAATGGTCTATTAGTTATTAAGAAAGTGGCATTAAAATCTCTGACTATAACTGTTGCTTTGTCTATTTCTCTTTGAAGTTCTCTCAACTTTTGGGATGCCTGGGTGGCTCAGTCATTAAGCATCTGCCTTCAGCTCAGGGCATGATCTGAGTCCTGGGATCGAGCCCCACATCAGGCTCCTCCACTGGGAGCCTGCTTTTTCCTCTCCCACTCCCCCTGCCTGTGTTCCCTCTCTCGCTGGCTGTCTCTCTGTCAAATTAAATAAATAAAATCTTTAAAAAAGAAAATTGAAGTTCTCTCAGCTTTTGCTTCATGTATATTGAAGTTCTCATATTACATGGATAAAAACTTAAGATTGTTATGTCTTCTTGATAAGTTGATCCCTTTTTTTGAAATGACTTTCTTTATCTCTCGTGGTATTTGTTGCTCTGAAATCTATTTTGTGTTATATTAAAATAGTCATTCTGTGGTTTTTTTTAATTAGTGTTAGAATAGTATATTTTTCCGTTCTTACAATTTTCTTTTATTTATATCTTTATATTTAAAATAAGTTTTATTTAAGCAGCATACATTATGTTTTATAGTCCAATGTCTTCTTTTTAATTGAGATATTAATCCATTAACATTTAATGTGGCTATTGATTTGATTAGTTTTAAATCTATCATCTTGCCATTTGTGTTCTATTTTTCCCTACTGATCTTTTTTCCTCTATCTTTCTGTCTTTGGATTATTTGAACATTTTTTATGATTTCATTTTATCTTCCTTATTAACCTATGACTACTCTTTTTCTTCTGTTATTTTAGTGATTTCTTTATGGTTTTTAGCATATATCTATAAGGTTCTTATAAATTTATAAGAATATTAACAGTGCACTTCCATTCTTGCCCTTTCATTTTTTGTGCTATTGTTATCTTTCAGTTTATTTTTTTAAATGTCTTTATTGAAATGTAATTCATATACCATACAATTCAATCATTTAAAGTGCACAGTTATGGGTTTTTTTTTTTATAGTCACAGATAAGTGCAACCACAACAGTTAATTTTAGAATGTTTTCATCACCTCAAAAAAGAAAAGAAAAGAGACCTCTACACCCTTTAGCTATCACCTAGTTACTCCCTTCCCTCGCCTCCTGCCCTAAATAACCCACCTAAAGTAGCCCTAAACTACTTCCTGTATCTGTGGGTTTTCCTGTACTGGACATTTCATATAATCAGAATAATATAATATATGGTCTTTTGTGACTATCTTCTTTCATTTGGCATAATGTTTTCAAGGTTCATTCATGTTGTAGCATGTACTTCATTCTTTCTATAGTCAAACAATATTCTACTGCATAAATATACCACATTTTGCTAATCAGTTCAGCAGTTGATTGACATTTGTGTTGTTTTCACCTTTTGGCTACCATTATTGCGCTGCTATGAATATTTGCATGCAAGCTTTTGTGTGGAAATATGTTTTCTTTTCTCTTGACTATATACCAAGGAATGGAATTGGTGAGTCATGTGATAACTCTATTTTAATTATTTGAAGAACTACTTGTTTTCAAATGTGGCTGTATCATTTTAGATTCCTGTTGCCCTATGCCTTATTTCCAAAGGTCAGTCAAGGATCACCAACCTCCTCCATGGGTGTGTTCTCCTTAACATGACATTTTCTGTCCACCCAAGGCAAGGATCCCAGATACCATCTTATTTAGGTGTAGTTTTTGTAGGTCAACATTGTTGTCATAATTTGTATTTCAACTTCAATAAGTCTTTGTATTTCTTTTTCTGTTTTTTCCCTTGGTGGGGAGGTGGGGTGAGGGGAAATTGGGAGGAATCTGTAATTACTTGATGCCTTATAGAAGCCTAACATATAAAAACATAAGTGTAAAAGTAAAGACACAGCCAGAGCAATTAGGCAAGTAAATAAATAAAAGACATCCAAATTGGAAAGGAAGAAGTAAAATTATCTCTATTCACAGATGACATGACCTCATATGTAGAAAAACCATAAAGACTTCATAAAAAGACTATCAGAACTAATAAATGAATTAAGCAATGTAACGGTATACAAACTCAACACAGAAAAATCAGCTGCAATTCCATACACTAACAATGAACAATCTGAAAAGGAAATTAAGAAAATAACTTCATTTAAAATAGGATAAAAAAAAACCTTAGAAATTGATTTAACCAAGGGTATGAAGATTTGTACAATGAAAGCTACAAAACATTTCTGAAAGAAATTAAAGAAGATGAATAAATGCAAAGACAGCCCATGCTCATGTTTTAGGAGACTTAATGTTGCTAAGATGTCAATACCAAAAGCAATTTCCAGATTCAACATAATCCCTACCAATATTCCATTGAGATTTTTTGTAGAAATAGAAAAATTCATCCTAAAATTCATATGGAATCTCCAGGGGTCCTAAATAGCCAAAATAATCCTGAAAATGAAGAAAAAAGCTAGAGGACTCAAACTTCCTGATGTGAAAATTTTCTACAAAGCTAATCAAAAGTAATCAACACAATGTGATACTAACATAAAGACAAAAATATATACCAATAGAATAGACTAGAATGTCTGGAAACAAACCCTCACATATATGGTCAAATTATTTTTGACATGAGTACCAAGACAATTCAGTGGGGAAAGACAGTCTTTTCTACAAAAGGCCCTGGAAAAACTGGATATACAACTGCAAAAACAAACAAACAAACAAAATGAAAAACAAAAAACAAAACAAATGAAGGTGGACCATTACATAACACTATATACAAAAATTGACTCAAAATGGATCTATGCTGTACATGTAAGACCTAAAAGTTAGTTATAAAACTCTTAGAAGAAAACATAGGGCAAAGTTGAATGACATTGGCATTCGTGATGAGTTCTTGAATATGACACTAAAGGCACAAGCAACAACAACAACAAAAATAGAAAAATTGGACTTTATAAAAATTTTTAAATTTTATGCATCAAAAAATACTATCAACTGAGTAAATGGGTATCCCACTGAATGGGAGAAAATATTCACTAATCATATATCTGATAAGGGATTCATATCCAGAATAGATAAAGAACTCTTACAACTCAGCAATTAAAAAACAACCTGATTGAAAAATGAGGAAAGGAATTGAATAGACATTTCTCCAAAGAAGATGTGCAACAGATGGCCAGAAAAAACATGAAAAGGTGCTCAACATCACCAATCATCAGGGAAAGGCAAATCAAAACCATAATAAGATACCATCTCACCCATTAGGTTGGCTAATATAAAAAAAAAAATGACAGGTTTGGTGAGGATATATAGAAATTGGAACACTTGTGTGTTGTTAGTAGGAATATAAAATTTTAGCCACTAATGAAAATAGTATAGTAGTTCCTCAAAAAAAAAATAAAATAAAAATACAATTGCCAAATGATCCAGCAATTCTATTTCTCAGTATATACCCAAAAGAATTGAAAGCAAGATCTTGAAGAAATCTTTATACACCCATGTTCATAGGGCCATTGTTCACAATAGCTAAAATGTGGAAGCAACCCAAATGTCCGTTGACAGGTAAATGGATAAACAAAATGTGGAATGTGGAATATTATTCAGCACTAAAAAGGAAGGAAATCCTGACACATGCTACAATACGGATGATCCTTGGAAACATTATGCCAAGTGAAATAGGCCATTACAAAAAGGCAAACGCTACATGATTCCATTTACATGAGTATAGTGTAAGCCTTGACAGTCAGCTTTTCTCTTTCATAATACAAGTATCTGACTTAAGCTTTGCATGCCTAGGCATCAATGTCTACTTCAAAAAGGGCTATCTGGAATAAACACACTGCCACCCACATGACTATGTGGAGAGCCAGCCTCCGCCCCAGGCTCCTTTGTTTTAGAGATCTTGGTTGCTTCTGAGATAACTGACCATTTGGGCCACTGTTCTTTTCTCTTCCCACACTTTAAATTCCCACTTTTATGTCTGAAGTTCACCAGTAAAGAATGAGTCTGCAAAACCCTAGACCCTCATCCTCAACCCCAATAAAAGCAGAACCCCGGCTCACACACTGGCGTGCTCTCCCTCTCCCTCCCTCTCTCTCTGTACCCGGGACCTCACTGTGTGGCCCCAGGTGTGCGGTGTGCTTTCCAGGACTTTTGAGTAATAAAACTGTTTTCTTCAAAGTTTCCTGACAGTTATGGCTGAAGGGCATCTTGCAATTACAGTAAGAACCACAGGGGCTGGTCCAGCCACAACATTGGTTATTGACAGGCTGAGACCAGCACAAAACAACGAGGAGGATGGAATAGTCAGGTTCATAGAAAGAAAATAGAAGGTTGGTTGCTAGGGTCAGCAGGAGAGAGAAATGTGAGGTTATGATTTAAAATGTTCAGAGTTTCAGCTCAGGGAGCTGAAAGAGCTCTAGAGATGGATGGAGCGGATGGCTGCACGACAGTGTACATGTGCTTAATGCCACGGAACTGTGCACTTAAAACAGTTAAGACAGTAAATTTTATGTTATGCATATTTTACCACAACTAAAATAAACTGAAAAAAAGAAGTAAAAACACTCTTTCTTCAGATATGTTTGTCCGGGTCAGTTAGTTCTCTTGGCCTCACTTTATATACTGGAGCTCAGGTCACTGGCCCAGGCTCCCTGGTCATTCCTGAGGGTAAGCAGTTTGTTCTCCTTTCTTTTGTATACTTGAAATTTGCTAAGAGAGTAGATCTTAAGTGTTCTCATCACACACCCACACACACACCCACACACACACGAAATGGTAACTATGTGAGATGATGCATGTTTTAAATTAACTTGCTTGTGGTAATCATTTTGCAATAGATATATATATTTAAAATATATACCTATATATATATTTATTATATATCTATATCTATATATAAAATCATCATGTTGAGGGGCACCTGGGTGGCTCAGTCAGTTAAGCATCTGACTCTTGGCTTCGGCTCAAGGCATGATCCCAGGGTCCTGAGATCAAGCCCCACGTCAGGTTCTGTGCTCACCACAGAGTCTGCATGTCCCTCTCCCTCTGCTCCTCCCCCCAAGTTCTCTTTCTCTCTCTCTCCCTCTCAAGTAAATAAATAAATCTTTTTTAAAAAATCATCACATTGTCCACCTTTTAAAAAAATCATGTTGCATAAACTGAATATATACAATTTTTGTCAATCATACTTCAATAAAACTGGAAAATTTTTTTAATAAACTCTATTAAATTGAATAATGCTTTTTTAAAAAGCAGCCCTGTCTGTCCCTCAGTGCTCTAGTAAGTACCCAGAGGGAAATGGCAACCATATAGACCCCCTCTAAGGAACCGAAGCCCTCAACAGCCAGAGTGAATGACCTAGCACATCAGCTCTCCTCAGTCCCAGAGGAAGGAACTAATCACTCGGATCATCACGGAGGATGAGTCAGTTTAGCCCGGGAAATATCTAAAATTGCTAAGCATGTATTCATGTATTCAACAAATATTTATTGAGTGACTACTCTGTTAGGCATTCGCCCAATCATTAAGTGCAGCAGTTTTGACTATTAATCTTTGCTTGTGATAGCTGTCACATCTCATGATATTCTGGGGAAAATAATGTGTTAAGGGGACTTCCCCTTGTCCAGGACCACTGAGTTAGGTGGGTCCCCTTTCTGGGACATTAGACATTTGAGACAAGTAGGCCCAAGCAAGAGGAAGCAATCATCCAAAGGGGTATCCACTGGCATTTCAGAAGGGAGTGAAATAGAAGCTTGCACGAAAGGTTGCATGGTGGCCAGAAACTTTCTGGATCTCTTTTGTCACCCATCCACAAAGCTGGTGCTCCTTTGGGTTCTGCCCTCTCCATCTCACCCCCACAGTGTCTCCAGACAGACTCTTCAGCATCCCTAGCATTGTGTGCACCTGTCTGCTGATTGCTCCCACCCTCAGACCCCATCTTTGAGCTGGGAAACTACCCACAGGACACTTGGTTGATGTCGCACAAGGATATAGGCTAAGCCTTAGCAGAGTGGGACTTGTTCACCTTGCCTTCACTGCAAACCTGCCTCTCCTAGGGGATGTTCTCTCAGGGATAGGGCCCTCCCTGTAGCCCCCCCAAGCAGGCACCAGGTCACCCACGTCCCCTACTTAATCTCAGTCTCCATGTCCTAGTTCTAAATACATGGAATCTGTCTGTCACCCAGGACTCTCCTGGATCCAGCCACCTTATTAGGTAACTTGCAAATGCCGATTTTCAGAAACCCAGGGGCCACTTTTCCTGGCTCCCTTCATTCCCTCACCCCCTCCCAATGTGGGGTCCACCCGCTACTCTGCAGTCAGAGTGGGGACTGGATCGAGCCACTTGTTTGCCCTTTGGTCAGCTTCAGCCTCCAGATTTGGCCTGAGGATGGAACGTGGCTTTGGCTACCTTCCCCAGGATTCAGTCTCTGTGTGTCTTATCTCTTCCTATTCCCCAGCAATCTCTGTGCTCCAGCCTTTTAGGACTTCCTATCAGCCTCCTCCAGCCTTCAGTCAGCCCTGATGCTCTGCCAGGAGTGCTCAGCGATGGCCATGCTCACATGTCTATTTCCACTCATCCTTGAGACTCACTTCAACCCTCACTCCTGAGCATCCAGATGGCCTGGGTGCCACCCCTGTCTCCTCCTGTGTAACCAAAAATCATAGCCTACGTTGAGTCTATCTGATTCATGGTTATCTTCCCCAATGGCCTCCACGCGTTTCTGATGACCATGACGTCCAGCAAAGGCACAGCAGTTTAAAATCATCAGCATCACATAGAAGACTGTTATTCCTAAAAATAATCAAGAGATTATAAAAGCTGCAGAGTGTTTGGAAACTAAGACGAACCAAGGCCCAGGCCGTGCCACACGTGGGCATGAACATGTGGAAGCTAAATGAGAACTCGTGCCTGAGGACTTGGGCCCATACTGTGAACTCTCAGAAGAGACAGGTGGGTCTTAGCATCCTGCTTATTAATTCAATGGGCGTCAACTAACAAGACATAATTCTAAGTAGATCTGTTCTTGCTTACCCTGAATACTCGCGGAGGAGAAAATGACCACAGAAAAGCCAGCAGAAAGGGGTCTCTCAGGAAACTGTCACCTATCCAGCTCTTTTCAAAGATCACACAACTGGCACCCACCTTCAGAGATTCTACTAGGTCCAGGGTGGGGATGGTGTAAGATCTGCTATGTCATTTGCAGGCCCAGTGCGAAATTCAAATGCCAGGCTCCTTGTTCAAAACTTATTAAGAATTTCGAGACGACAACTGCAGAGCATTAAACCAATTGTGGGGCCCTTCTGAGTGCAGGCCCATGACACGCATTCTGGAGACCGTGGCCACAGTGACACAGCTGATCGGCCCTGACCCCCGCAAACCTCAGCTCGCTGTCATGAAACGCACCCCCCCACACCTCTCAGGGCTCGGAGCCATGCAGCGGAGACTTCAGGGGACTGCAGGACATTCAGAAAGGGGCCCTTCTGTGTCTTTCTACTACATACCCTGCAGTCTTGTTTTATTCTTTTTTGTTTTTAAACTATAGATTTAGGGAGTCCTAGAGATTTCTGACATGATCTTCTCTTAGAATTGCTTTTCTCTTAAGATGTTTCTGCAAATAAATAGAGTCCTGAGCACTGAAAACCTACTATTGTGTATTATAGTGATTTCATTAACTCCAGTTACATATTATATACTATATATTATAATTATACTCCATTTTCTGAGTATTACCATGAGAGTACTAATAATAAAAGTAAGGTAGTAACAGAATAGAAGTACTAATAGGAAAGGTATTACTTTTCTCTTTACCCCCCCCTCCAAAAGGCCCAAGTCACCTGTTGGCAATGGGATTCAAAGGCAGGAAATAGTATGGTCGTTCATCCCATCTCTAGAGCACAAAATGTACACGTGAGGGGAGAATTGAACATTTTACAGTGATCTAGTCTCTGAGGAAAGATGCAAGAGAAATGCAGACCTAGTGCTAATTCCTCTGGTCAAAAGCTGAGAGTCTAATAAGCCCGATATTGTAAGCCCACAAAGAAATATGAAGTAAATGGATCAAACTCTACCACTGGGCTCAGAGGATGACACGGGCCTAAGGAGTCACATGCATGGCTCGACTTCAGAATCCAGCCATCTCCATGTGTCAGGAAGCATTTTGTTCAGGGAAGGTGAGGCCGACATGATGACAAGTCTTATCCAAAGCCCATGTTCGGGGATACAGTCTGGAACATGGGCTCGAGCCCAGCAGTGGCCCGCACAGCTTCCGTTCGTCTGCTTCCTGTCCAGATGTCTCCTAGGCTGAGCCTCTGGAACAGGCCAGCTTCACAGTCACGCACAACCCCACCCCCAGAACATTTATGAGACTGTAATCCATGCCAGACACTCTTGAAGCACTTGGTTGTTTTATTCAAATGGTGCAGCAACCTTGGGAGCAAGACAACTTCAGGACCCCCACCCCTCCGGCGAAGATGTGAGATTTGGGACAGTAAAGGGCCTTTTCATGGATTTTGGAGCCACAGGGCTGAGCTGGGATATAAGAATGGATGCCACCAGATTCAGGAAGAGGAGGGATGGCTAAGTGGGCTCCAGTGGGGTTCCTGGAGCAGGAGAAACTCCTTACAGAGATGCCATGCTACAAACAGGGTGGGCTCCCCGGAGCCGGGCTCAGTACTGATGCTGTACTGCACTACCCCGCTTAATCCTCACAATGACCCTGTTGGGTAAGTACCAGTTTCCCCATTTGACAGATGGGAAAACTGAGGCTTATGAACTTTAAATAAGAAAGGTTAAGTAACATTCTGGCATTGCCACACCCTTGACCCAAGGTCTGGTTTTGTGAGGCTCAATTGGCTGGTGAGATGGAAGCAAAGGAGGACAAATGGGAAAGGGTGGAGTTGTCAAAGGACAATGGATGCCAGAGAAGTGATTCGATTGTGTTCCTTCAGATGGGGAGCAAGCCCTCCCTATTTTACGAAGGGCAATTGCCCCCTGCCCGCTGTATGTGAGAGGATAAGGAAAAAGGATCACTTTTAAAAGCAGTTCCACCACCGCCACACTTTTTCTTCCTTTCCTTGACAAACATGGCCTGGATCCAGATTGCCTGGCTCCCCGGCTGGAGGACAGCCTGGAAGGACTCAGCCCCTCACCTGAGCTGCTCCCCCTCCCGCAGGAGGGAAAACCCCATACAGGACGGGGTGCTCTGAGGGAGGAATGCCTGTCAGGGAAGCCCTGAGGGGCAGGGCCTGGACAAGTCACAGGGCAGGGAAGCTCGCCTAGAAAGGATGGCGCCTACCCCAGGACAGGAAGGCAATGGGCAGGGGGAGATGCAGAGAGTGTCCTGATAGAACAGCATCAGTGAGACTGGGACATGGGCCAGCCTTGGTGGAGGAAACTGGAGGGAGGCAGAACTCAGATCGGAAACACTGAAGACAGGTCCAGACCCATCTTCAATGAGTGGAGAACTGTTGGTCTGGGGGCACCACACCATATCTCCTCTTGGCCCAGTGGGATGGGGAAGGTGTCAGTGAAGGGGCTCCAACACCCACCTTCGTTCTTGAATTCTGGTGCAGGAACCCTCCTCCAGCTTCGTTTGTTTTAGCAACTTGGCTGTGCGTGGCCTTGTCCCCTGAGCACCCAGTGCCTTCGCAATGGACATTTATGATCTCTTTCCATTTAAAAGCTTTAGAAATTGTATTCTAGAACTGCACACAAGCAGCACATTTTATACCTCATCTGCTAAAAATTAGATTATTTTCGGGCTTCCTCTGGTCCCAAATCCTCCTGTCATCTCCAGGGGTCTCCAGGTGGGGGGACCTGAGTGCACATCCAGGCGGGTTCTGTGTCCAGTGTGTGGCAGCAGAGCCCCCACGCCCCCACTCTGGGGAGGGTGGGAAGAGGAGAGAGTGCTGAGGTCACACATGGCATCTGCTCAGGGTCACCCTCAGGTTAGTTCTCTGGGTCAGAGGTCAAGTACACGTCCTTTCTTTCTGGATGGGTTTTTTTCTGCCCTGAGAATGGCAACCCCCCCGAAAAAATTATGTTATTTATGGAATCCACACCAAAATTTGCACTACTATCCATCAACATCTATTTGAGCAGGCCAGCTTTTTGCTCCCTTTGGGGAGGCAGCAAAGCAAGATGATGCAAGGAGTTTGGTTTGAAATGAGAAGTATTCATGGTAGTTTCATTTGGGGAAGAGATCAGTGACACGTGGTCCATGAGTCCTGAGGTTGGTTTAGGTTATCCAGAACCCAATAATGTGCCCTAGGTCTTTGTTAATTGATAGAAAGGACTAAGAAAATGCTTCAGAACAGTTGAAATCAGTGTCCATCACCCACACTCTCTCCCAGGGCTGGCGTGGGTGGCCTGCAGCCCCTCACGGAGTAACGAATATTCCCTGAGGCGAGGGGCTGCCCAGGACCACAGAGAACACAGGTCCATATTCTATTTTCCAACTGTGAAAATCGTGCTTCCTGGTAATAAATCCTGTAGGACCATGGCTGAAAGATGCCTCATCTTCCTGATCGTCTGCCTGAGTGCCCGTAGAGACTGCCATCTCAGTGACCCGAAGCAATGTGTTTCCAAAAGCTGCCAATCAACAGGCCAGGCTGAGGGACAGTCACCAAACGCATTAAAGCATGACTTCCCCACACGCTGCTACTAATCCAGAGCCACATCCATGGGGCTACCAGCCTCTCCCATCCAGCGACTGCACCCCATCCTCTGTGCTGGACCCCTCTGACGCCAAGTCTTCTCCCCATGAAAACATTTTGTTCAAGGACTCACAGAACACTGAATGTGGACAAAACCCTGAGGAAGTGAGAGGAGCTGAGATGGACATTTAGAAATAAATAATCTGACGTTTTCCCTTACAGAAACTTGGGTATCTTTTTTAAATAACAAGACTAAATATACAAGAATAACCAAGAGAAATCAGGAAAATAAATAGTTAGGGGGTGTATTAGTTTGCAACAGCTGCCATAACAAAATACCACAGACTGGGTGGCTTCAACAACAGAAATTTATTTTCTCACAGTCATGGAGGGCAAAAGTCCAAGATCAAGGTGTCAGTAGTTTGATTTCTTGCGAGGCCTCTCTCCTTAGCTTGCAGATGGCTGTCTTCTTCCCATGTCTTCACATGGTCTTCCTTGTGTGTGTGTCTGTGTCCTAATATTCTCTTCGTATGAGGACACCGGTCATATTGGATCAGGGCCCACCCTAATGGCCCTGTTTTAATTTAATTACCTCTTAAAATGCCCTATCTCCAAATACATTCTGAGGGACTAGAGGTTAGGACTTCAACAAATGAAATTGGTGGTGACAGGGGATACAATTTAGCCCACAACATCCTTGCATGCTGTCATGACCTCCTTCCTGCTTCAATCTTAGCCCCTCTCTCCCTCCTGCTTCCCCCCAAGCCTCTGTCCCACCCCTGAGTACCGCTGCCCGGGGTCTCAGCAATAGTGTCTTTTCCCCTCAGTCAGTGGGTAGGAAGGATCCGGCTCACCCATCCATGCAATCACACAGCACCAGCGTTCACCGCCTAATTCACCATGTTTGCTCCTTTCTTGCTCTCTTTGGAGTAAGTCGCGATGTCTGTCAGGTTATCTCAGACAATAAAGAATGTTTCTGATCACTTCTTACAAATACAGTCCCATTTCAATCACTAAGTGTCCAGTCACCTGGAATAGTTGCAACTATGAACTACGTAACGTTGAAAGTTGTCCTCAGCATGGCTCCAACCCAGGCTGAAGCCCAGTGTGAGCGCCTGCTCTATTTCCCCACCTGGCCTGGTTGTTCCACCCCATCCCCCTCCTTAATTGCTAGCCAAGTTTTTCACCCCTCTGGTCTGGGGAAGAAAAGGAAGGAAAGGTGAGGTGTTCTACAACTGTTTTACTTGGTAGCCCCTGCCATCAACCAATGGTGTTTCTCCCTAGGGTCCCTTGGGGTGATTTGTGCACCCCAGAGAGAACCTTGATGCTAGAAGTCTCTTCTCTGCAGCCCTCCCGACCGGGCCTTGGTAACCCACTATGCAAAGAGCTGCTGTTGGAGTACCACTGCCCTGGGGGTGGCCCTTGGGCAAGTCTTGAAGCTGTGTCCAGGCTGGGTCTCCTCTGGTGGAGGGCACATTCACGCATCCTTTATCTTGACAAAATCTAGAACATGAGGCCATCCCTGAGGAAGTCAGACCTGGATGGAGATGGCCGCAGCCCCACATGCTGTACAAGACTCAGATTCAAGACCTCTGACTAATCTCCTCAAAGCTCCCCACTTGGCCTGAGGAAAGGAGGAGCACAACGAAGGAGGGAAAATACAACAGCTCACCAATGTGCTTCCCAAAACCAAATGGTCTCTTTCAGGCTTTTTAATTCCCTGTTCCTGCCCGGAGGAGCAGACATCTTGTTTGCCACAGAGGCAACAGATCCCGGTGTAACATCCTGTTTCACGTTTCAGGCCCTTCCCTTGCAGACACCACCCTTCCCCTCTTGAGGCATATCCCTCAGCCCTCACGCTTCAGAACCTCCCTGCTTGGGTTTGTGCACACACACTGTGCACTTGGGCTCTGCTCCCCGTCCGGCTCTCCCCAGAACAGCCCCAGCTTTGGAAGCCCTAATCCTGGGACAAAGGACTCGGCTCCTTCTTGCCCCCAGGGGGAAGTGATGCCTGAGAGCAGTGCTGGGTGGGGACGCTTTGAGGAACCAGGAACATCAGAATGAGATGTCCAAAGGAGCACCAGGTCATCAATTGCTATTCTATCATTCGATCATCCAACAAGTAGTTTATCAAACATTACTGTGTACCAAGCCTGGTTCTAGAAGCTGTACATGTGACAAAACAGGTAAAATCC
Organism: Ailuropoda melanoleuca; assembly: GCF_002007445.2. NCBI lineage: Eukaryota > Metazoa > Chordata > Mammalia > Carnivora > Ursidae > Ailuropoda > Ailuropoda melanoleuca. The sequence goes on from NC_048223.1 coordinate 91,812,111, forward strand.
CATCCCTCCTAGAGCTTATCTTCAGTGGACACAGACAATAAGCACATAAATCCGTGAACTGCATGATTGGCCATGAAAAGGGCAATGAAAGATGAACATGAAATGCTGGGAAGCTGGGAGGGCTTTAGACAGGGAGTCAGGGGAGGTCACTATTCAGAACAGACCGGTGCACAGACCGAAGGGAAGTGAGGACTCACACCATCCCTGCAGGCATCTGGAAGGGAGGCTGCTGGTGGGCTAGCAACTGAAGCCAAGGGTGGATGGGTGTCCTCGAGGGAAAACATACAGAATGAGAGGAGAAAAGGATGGAGGATGAAACTCGGAGAAACCCCGTGTTTAAGAAAAAGGTTACAGGATGCCAGGAGATTGTGGCCAGGGAGGCAGGCTGAGGTCAGGATAGAAAATGGGCAATTGTGTGGATTCTCTGAGGATAATAAGATGGGGGATTCAAATGAACTGTGCTTGGTTGCAGGGGGGTGGTTACACAACTTTTATCACTCGTCAATATTCACAAGACACCAAAAAGAGTGAATTTTATTGTACGTAAACTTTTTTAACTAAATTGCACAAAAAAGAGCACTAGATTTGCCACTGGGGGAACATCGGTGATCCCAAGACTTCAGAGGAGTGGCAGGTAGGGGAGAGATGTCATTTCGGTGATGAGGCAAGTTCAGGCTGTGGTAGAAATCGAGGCTTCCAGACTCCTTAGCTGGGAGGTCCCTGGAGGCTTCTCATTACACTGAAATGCCCAGCAAGGCCTTGGTGTACTCTCACTCAGCTTCATCTCTGTGACCATCCTGATGACACTCCTCTGTCCTTCTTGCAGGGGCCCAACACCCCACACGTGTCCTACAGGCTCCTCGGAGGCCTTTCCCAGTCACTCCTAAGAAGCAACCCCATCACTATCGTGTCTTGGACTTTATCTTCATCGGACGATCTGTCGGCCTCTGAAATCATTTAATATTTCTGCTACCATGTTTATTATCTAGATCCTTCACTAAAGATATACTCAAACAGATCAGGAACACATGAGTCGTGTGGCTCGCCATATCCCAGGCGCCTAGAACAGTGCCAAGCACCTAGCAGGTACCCAATAAAAAGTACCTGCCACTATTTTGATTAACATTGTAAAACTGTAGCTTCTGTTGAAAGTTTTGAAAGTTGAGCCACAGCTCTATGTGGAGCATTCCATGTGGCCATGGAAAAACAGGAAAGTAATGTGATTGCTAGTATCCCTGAAGTAAAAACACAAAAATCTTTCAGGGCAAGACAAGATTGTTTGAGAACTTGTTTTGGCCCAGATCATCATTGATGAGAAATATAGGAGAACATATTTGTAACATTATCTTTTCGATAAATAAATAAATCCCATGCAATTATTTCTTCCTTAATCCTTTCAAGTAAGACAAAGTTGAAAGACCAAAGAACAGCCATGAGGCTGGAATTATTTCTTTTTTTTTTTTTAAAGATTTTATTTATTTATTTGACAGAGAGAGAGAGAGCCAGTGAGAGAGGGAACACAGCAGGGGGAGTGGGAGAGGAAGAAGCAGGCTCCCAGCAGAGGAGCCTGACGCGGGGCTCGATCCCATAATGCCGGGATCACGCCCTGAGCCGAAGGCAGACGCTTAACAGCTGTGCCACCCAGGCTGGAATTATTTCTAATTCAGCCTCACATCCACCAGAAAATTCTTGCGTTGACCTCATTTATGGTGTAGATCATCTTCTCTTTTTTCATTTTAGGGGCACACACTTAATTAGTGCTTCAGAAACACTATACTTCATCTAACCCTCAGTAACGCTTCAAAATATGTGTTATAATGACCATTTTACAGATGAGGAAAGTGAGGCTCACACCCACAGTCACTCAGAGCTGATAGGTGGTGGAGACAAGGCTTGAACAGAAGACCATCTGACTCTCTACAATAGGGGTGGGTAAGCTACACTTGAGAGCCCAATCTTTCTGGTTTCGTAAATAAAATTTCGGGGGGGGGACAAAAACTAAAAATGTTATGGCACTTTATAAATACATTTTCCAACCCCTGTTCTAGCCTCTTGCTTTACCCCTCCCAGCAGTCTACCACATTCACAAGTATGTCTGGGTATATCTGTTCCTCTGAAGGAGGGGGGAAAAAAGAGCTTTGTATAAAAATACAAAAAAATGTAAATTAGGAGCTCTCCATGCAAAATTGTTTTGCTACTAAAATATCAAAGAAGTATGTTTTGTAGGTAAATGTACTGGGGAGAAGTTTTTATCTGCTTTTTCTTTTTTGATCCCAGTTCCTTCCAGCCCACTAATGAAAATGGCACACATAAAAAGGATATTAACAAACACATTCAGTAAGATCATGGCGGTGCAGCAGCTCTGGTTTTGAACTCTGTGGCTTCGGAAGTAAATGAACCCGTTGATATTCATGAGAATAACACAAATCTGTAGGCTGTCACTTAAGTGTAATTCTGTATTTAATCAGTCAGGTTCGCTCAAGTCCAGTAAACACATCCAAATTAACAAGTACTTAAGACGACTTCCCAGTCAATCTCATTTTCATTTTTTCTATGTATTTCTGGGAGATAAATTAGTCATAGTACATGTACTAAAGTCAAGTGATGAGTGCCTTCAAAGGGAATGACATCTCAGAATTGTACGAGGAGTTTCACTTAGGAGGAGGACCTCCATCTTTACTTTCAGAATGTTCTTGGCCACAAAGGAATACTGATGATGATAATGATTGTCAAGACTCATGCAGCCGGGTCTTTCACTGTGTGTGTGCCATAAATCAATGCCCTAAGTGGACAGGAAGCAGAGGAACCCATCAGGGGTGGCCCGTCTCCAGAACAGATGCTCTCCGTGCAGTCACACTCAGCAAGGACGTGTACAGAAAGTGTGAGGCTATTGATTAGAATCTGGGTGAAGGAACATGTCTTCTGCAGGGCTCCGTGTAAGGGCTAGATGGGGTGCTGATCAGACCCGGAAGTGGCTTGGGGGTTGGGGACCATTCCCACTGCATGCAGATCTTGTGGATAAAATGAGACCCTCCCCAAGGTCCCGTCCCCCAGTGGTGGAAAGCACAGGCTGTGGTGTGAGTTACCCCTCGGGTTCAAACCCAAGTTAAAGGCTTTTTAGGCAAGCTATCTACACTCTCGGCCTCGATGTCTCCATCTGTAAAATGGATTTAGTAGTTTCTCTGAGAGTTATTGTGAGGATTCAGTACTGCATGTGAAGTGTCTGGACAAAGGATGCGATTAATAATTGCTCATTATTTTTATTGTTACCTCAAAGCTACTTCATTATGCTGATGGTCTTGCCATAATTATTAATACATTGTATTAAAATATGGATATGTAGGAGCGCCTGGGTGGCACAGCGGTTAAGCGTCTGCCTTCGGCTCAGGGCGTGATCCCAGTGTTGTGGGATCGAGCCCCACATCAGGCTCCTCTGCTAGGAGCCTGCTTCTTCCTCTCCCACTCCCTCTGCTTGTGTTCCCTCTCTCTCTAGCTGTCTCTATCTCTGTCAAATAAATAAATAAAATCTTTAAAAAAAATATGGATATGTAATAAATATTCCCTGGGCAACTATTATGTGTCAGACTTGGAACTAGTTCTGGGTTATAGAAAAATGTGTAAGACCTAAGTCCTACCTTCAAAAAGCTGGCAACATAGAAGAAAAATAGTTGTTTGTGATCACCTGAAATAGTGAGAATAGCGACATAATAACTCAGGCTCTCAATATGTGCCTCTCGCTGTGGTGTANTTGGAACTAGTTCTGGGTTATAGAAAAATGTGTAAGACCTAAGTCCTACCTTCAAAAAGCTGGCAACATAGAACAAAAATGGTTGTTTGTGATCACCTGAAATAGTGAGAATAGAGACAATAATAACTCAGGCTCTCAATATGTGCCTCTCGCTGTGGTGTGTGAGCTACAGACGTACAATCTTCACAGTTATATTTTTAAGCCTCACAACAATCACCAAGTTAACCACTATTCTCCTTACTTTATAGATGAGGTCCCTGAAATTCTGACGGACCAAATAACGTGCCCAGGGTCATCCAGCAAGCACAAGCAGAAATGGAACCTGGATTGCGGTTTGTCACAAACCTGGAGTAGAGCAGTGGCAATCGGGAAATCTACTACTACCAGTTTAGGAAAAAATGCGATGGTTCTGGGACCCACGCAGCTTTATCAAAGGCTCCCTCACCCATCCCTAGGCCCCCAGAACATAAACACCAGTTTCCTTGGCATCCCCCAGAATGGGAACAGGAAGAGCTCCAATCCGGCCACAGTCCAGGGACATGAACACACGGCCAGATTAATCTTCTGGTGCACACGCCTCGGTGTCTGAACGCCATCTCAGACAGTGGGTCCCCAGCATGCCGACGCTCAGCCTGGGGGACCCGGGAGGTTGAGCCAAGCCCACAACATGGCTTGGTCTCAGCGAGGCCTCCTTGGCCTAGAGCACATTTCTGGCTAAAAGATTGAACTCCTTTTTCCACCCACTGAAGAGCCACTCATGGGTCCTCAGAGATGGAGACCGAGTCTTTGCAAAGTCTTTTTTTCTAGGATCAATAACCCAACCCCCTTTACAAATGTCTCCCTTGAGAAGGTGTCCAATTGTCTCCTAATCAGCAGTAGCTAAACTAAAACTCCAGTTGACCAGGGATGGTTCCAAAAGGCCTCAGAGAGGCAGACCTACAGCACCTGCCTTTACCCCAGGGGTTCCCGTCCCCAGCGCTGGAGCCCCTGGTTCTCGTTCTTAGGCTTTCGCATCCATTGTTCCAGACCAGTCCTCACTCTGCTGAGTCAGAGTCCAACTCCAACCGTCAGCCTGCCTTACAAGCCCTGAGCCCAGAAGCCCTGACCAGCCCCTGCCAGACACAGCTTTCCAAAACAGGCATTTCATTATTGTTATTGTTTTTAATCTTGCTATAAGGAGCACACAATTTCTCCCCGTTCCTCTGGGCAGACACTAAGGAAAAATCAGTGTGTGTGTGTGTGTGCGTGTGTGTGTGTGTGTGTAAAGCAGTGTGTGAAGCCAGGAGGTCTGAGTTCCCCCACTAAGCAGGCCTCCTCCCATCCTTCTTTTCATAGCTAATTTAGTTAAGTGTTTAAACAATGTAAATCTGGCAGCTCCCCTCCGTTAAAGCTGCAAGATTGAGGACAGCTGCCGCCCAGCTACCAGCCCTCCAATCCAGCCTCCATCAGCTTTCCTGAAATAGCAAGGCTCGCTTCCGTCCCTGCTTCCCCGGAATAACCCCGGGGGAAGGATACTGCATTTCCTACGCCCAGACCGCTTTATTTATTACCATCTAATGAGTCCATATTTGGAGAAAAAAATCTCACCACCATGTGGAATGAAATCACACGGTTATAAAGAACCGAGGTTAAGTGTTTAAATTCAAAGGAGCGCTCAATGAGATTGTGTATGTATGTAAACAGGCATGCACTTCTGAGACGGGGAGTGTGCGAACTGCACTCAGCCACTCTGGGCAGGGGACCTGCCCAGACCAACAGGCTCCTCTAACCTCAGGAACCCAGGAACCCCAGCGGCTGAGGCGCTTTCCAGGGCCATTCTTTTTGCTCAGATTTAACTAACCTGGCTGAGGATAGCCAGGGAGCTCAGCTCCTTAAAAACACAAGTCATGGGGCGCCAGGGTGGCTCAGTCAGTTAAGCGTGGGACTCTTGATTTCGGATCAGGTCATGATCTCAGGGTCATGGGATCCAGGCCTGCCTTGGACTCCGAGCTCAGTGAGGAGTCTGCTTGAGACTCTCTCCCTCTCCCTCTGCCCCCACCCCGTTGCTCTTCCCCGCTGGCCCACGCGTGAGCATGGGCTCTCTCTCTCTCTCAATAAATAAATAAATCTTTAAAAAGAACAAACAAACACAAAGTCACTGCCACATCTGTGGTTAGAGCCCTTGCACTATGTCGGAGGAACTATTTCCATGTTATTTCTCAATTATCCACTTACTTGAAATAATTTACTCTAGGGGCGCCTGGGTGGCACAGCGGTTAAGTGTCTGCCTTCGGCTCAGGGCGTGATCCTGGCGTTATGGGATCGACCCACATCAGGCTCCTCCACTATGAGGCCTGCTTCTTCCTCTCCCACTCCCCTTGCTTGTGTTCCCTCTCTTGCTGGCTGTCTCTATCTCTGTCAAATAAATAAATAAAATCTTTTAAAAAATATTAATAATTTACTCTTTTTGCACCAGGTGACTTTGTCCTTAACCACATATTCTTCCTGACACATGCTGTCCTCCTTGGACATTCAACTGACAGCCATGCAGAGCTTCAAGGATTTTTCCTCCTAGATGCCCATTGTCTCTACCTTGTGTACTAAATGCATTCCAGAGAAGTTGCATGGAAACCTCATCTGATTTGCAGCATACTAACAGTGTTCAGTATTTAAGGTCCCTTGAGTTGGTGTGTGCAGTGAAGAATCACTTTATAAATCACTTTATAAATCTATAAATATCACACATGCTCCTGAAATATTTCTCAAAATAAGATGTGCCTTTCCTAGGTTACACAGCTAATATTTCCAGAGCAACTTAGGCTCCACAATAAAAAATCGTTTCTTTCTGAAACACAGCCCTTCTAGAGTTGAGCAGCCCTCCAAAGTGACTAAGTCTGGAATCTGGAGCAGGAGTGAGGGTCACTGTGGGTTCCTGTGTTTTTGTTGGAAGTGGAAACGATTTACTCCAGGACGCTAACTAGATTCTGGTTCCATCATTGACTGCACAGTCAGCAGTTGCTACTTGGATAAAGAACCAAAGTCTGGGGATCAAGAAACTGACCCAAACTCCCCTGCTCTCCCAGTCTATGGCACACTACAGAGGGACATGCCCAGTGAGGGCTCTAGGTCAGTGTTTTATGATGCTGATAACCATCCTTATGAGGCTCTCTTGGTAGCACTGGGTAGTTTATGACACTACCAAAAACCTGGGCCCATTGGTGGAATTTTAATTGCTGGTTGGGAATCTATTAAGATATTTTTTTGTGATCAATTTATAGAAATGTTGTAAGTATGTTTGAAAAAGTTATACATTCTCCATATTTGGGGTACAAATATGTTACACTGTTTGAACCCTCTTCATATATATTCATTTTTTTTTTTTTTGCGCTTGATCTGTCCCAACAGATGTGGGGTTTTTTTGTCCCAATAGATGTTAACGTAGCCTACTACAAAAGCATTTCTCTCTTTTTCTCCTTCTATTGCTGAAAACTTTTGTTTACTACATTTGATACTTTTATATTCATCATGGAAAGTGCAACCTTGTCATATCTTCTTTGTGGATTTTTTCTTTTAGTGGAATAAATGTAATGCTATTTATCATATTGACTATTTCACCCTTGGGTTCCACCCTGTCTTTATGTTCCCACTCCTGCTCTCCTTTCGTTTGAGTTCTCCACTATATCTTTACCCATTGCCTTATTCTTATTATTTCTTTATTGATTGGGTACAGTAATGCGACATTTATAATTTATTTTAACCCAGATGAGTCTGTGATAAGAGTTGATTCCAACTATTTTTTTCCAACTGTTTTATTAACAAGATTTATAATGCTTAGTTTTGTTTCTAATATTTCATTTCATGGTTCTTTTTAATTCTCTAGATTGACTACAGTTATTGTTTTAACTTTTCCCTTGTGATTTTGGAAATCAGATCTACTATTTTTATTCTATTAGTAGTGACATTTAATAAATATATACTGGAATCTATTTTCACTAATTTTCATTATCAAAAATAAATCAGTGTCAACTGATTATTCCTGTGTAATATGAGGAATTTACTCAGCTTTTCCTTCTTATCTTCTGGTCCTCTAATTCCTAGTTTTAGTGACCTTTAGTTGGTAATCTGAATTAGATCATCATTACTAAATTATCATTTTTAGCCACATGTCCTCTTTTGAAAATTATTTTTGGCATTTTCATTATGTTTTAATATCACGTTGAGAATTACATTAATTTTGTTTAATGGCTGTTTGTTTGGGGAGGGGGGAGGTGTTTATCTGTTTGACTATTTTTCTCACCAGTCTTTTACATCATGAGTTCTCCATTCTTGAATTTGATATTTTGATTCCTCACTCAGTTGACTTAAAAAGTATTTAAATAAGTTTTTTTTTTCAGGACATTCACACAGGGTATGTACTTTGGGGCTTGTGTATACAAGAGAATGTCAGCCTGCTGCTCTAGGATATGCATGTCAACCTGGCCAGGCACAGGAGCTGAGGGTGCCAGATTTAGCAAATAAAAATAGAGAACACCTGGTTAAATTAGAATTTCTGATAAACACCAGACAACTTCTTAGTATAGGATACCAGCAATATTGCCTGCATCCCACATTTGATCTGACAATCGCATTTGGGCTACAATCCTTTTTCCTCCTACTTCTGGAGACAATGATTATTGTCTTCTTCATGTTTCAAAGCAGAAGTGGGAAGAGGTAAGCTTTACCTGCTTGGATCCTCACTGAATTTGTTTTATTATTGAAATTAAAATAAATTACCAAGATAGGTCTAGGTATTAAAAACCTATTGTTCATTTTGTCTGGTATTTAGAAAACTCAAGTCTTTGTTTAGCTCAGGAAAATTTCCACCAAATAGTTCCTCAATGATGGCCCTACTTTTATTGGTTCTTCTTCTGAAATTCCTAATATTTATCGGGGTGCCTGGCTAAATAAATAAATAAATAAATAAATAAATAAATAGGTTTTTTTAGATTCCTGATATTTACATATTAACAATATCTCTTGACCGTGCTTTTTATATATTCTCCCATATTTGTATTTTTTTTATCCTTTATATCTTAGTTCTGTGATGCCCAAGTTGACTTCTATTCCAACATATCTGTTTTCTGCAAGATCCATTTTGCTGTTCACTCCCTCTGTTTCAATTTAAAATGAACATTTATTAAAACCTCAATGCTGGCTCCCTTAGCCTGTTTGTTTTTCTCTTTATAGGTTCTCTACTCAAATTTCATAGAAGAAATGTCCTTTTGAAGTTTGTTGGAAACACAAATCAGGAGTGTCCTCAAAATTTCCCCTGTCTCTTACAGAAATTATATTTCATAGGAAAATATTTTCTCTGAGTCCTCAGAGTGGTCCCTTCTTTTGAACTGTGCTGTCTTTTCACTTGCCTAGCAATTGTACTCCACATGTTCATTGTTACAAAAGGAGTTCAAAATTTGTTCAAAACCAGTAGTTGAGATCCCAGTCTGAATCAGCCCAACCCAAGGGGATGGAAAAGGAAGAAAAGATAGATTTAAGTTTACTTAAGTTTTACTTTGCTGATCCAGCAGCCTGGGGAAGACAGGGAGCTATGGAGTGAGCCACTCTGAGGTAGCCCTGCGCAGAGCTCGGCATCTCTGCTCAATTGTCTTTTCTTTTTTTTTCTTTTTTTACCTTTACCAGAATTCTTTATTTCTTCATCTTGATTTGTGTTACTGTCTACTGTACTTTTATTTCTTTTTCTTAATAATAATATTTTTTATTATATTATGTTAGTCACCACACAGTACATCCCCGGTTTTTGATGTAAGGTTCGATGATTCATTAGTTGCACATAACACCCAGTGCACCATGCAATACGTGCCCTCCTTACTACCCATCACCTCTATCCCATTCCCCCACCGCTCCCCTGAAGCCCTCAGTTTGTTTCCCAGAGTCCATAGTCTCTCATGCTTCATTCAGCCCTTCTTTTTTTTTTTTTCAATTGTCTTTTCTGAGTTTTGGAGGGTATTGGGTATTTCCTGGGAAAATGTCCTTGTTCTTTGCAGAGTACTGTTCTNTGTCTTTTCTGAGTTTTGGAGGGTATTGGGTATTTCCTGGGAAAATGTCCTTGTTCTTTGCAGAGTACTGTTTCTTTTTCTTTTTTTAAAAAAGATTTTATTTATTTATTTGACAGAGATAGAGACAGCCAGTGAGAGAGGGAACACAAGCAGGGAGAGTGGGAGAGGAAGAAGCAGGCTCATAGTGTCATAGTGGAGGAGCCTGATGTGGGGCTCGATCCCATAACGCCGGGATCACGCCCTGAGCCGAAGGCAGACGCTTAACCGCTGTGCCACTTGGGCGCCCCTGCTGAGTACTCTTCTTGACCTGAACTCTTGGTTCATGGCCCAAAAGTGCCGTCTGGGGGTTGGTGCCACTGCTGGATTGTGAACTAAACAGCATTTGCATCCACTGAATTCCTAGGTCCAGCCTCCCCCACCTCAGCCCCCTCCCTGGCACCGCACTGCCAGGCTAAACTACAGGGCGTTGGTGAGATTCCTCCAGCCTTTGCTCCTAGTACTTCCCAGGTAAGTCACTCCTTTACATGTAAGGAACTGCACATCCTCACAGAACTAACCTAAAAGAAATTGCCCAACATCTTACACGCAAGACTGTCATGCTCTCCTAGTCTCTGCAATTTACATTTCTCCCTGTATTTTACAATAACTGAACACATTAGCATGGAAGTTGCTTAGGATAATTTCTCAAGTTTCACAGTATACATATTTTGCTGAATTTTCTTCTTGGAACTGAGAGATTTCACTTTTCTTTCCTTTGGAACTAGTGGTATATAAAACACTGTATAAACCCCATTTTAATTTGGAAGCTGTTCCAGGGAATATATTGTCCAATTCAACAATGAGTCCCATTGTCAAATTTATTCTCAATACAAAGAGCAGCCATAGATTATCAAAACCCGCAAGCTGGTCAGCGTTCTTTCTGTAGGTTTCTGGCGGGTTGTTTTACAGATAACATTTTGTGTAGGAAGCAATCGTGGCTTCATTCCATGATAGGCAAGTTGCCAGGAAATACTAAATCAAGTGGCAATAGAGTCCCTAAAGAAAGTTGTTCCTGATTTATGATGATAGTTCCAACAATACTGCTGAACTTTTTACACATTGAAATGACCACTGAGTTATGTTTCACATTATATCAGAGAACAGCCAGGCTGCCAGATCCAACATTGCAGCTGGAATGCAGAAAAACCCCATTATGTTCTCTTCCAAAGTCTGGGAAAAACGATTTCTTATTCCCAAAAATGTAAGTACTTGTTTGCTTTTCTCCAGCACATCTCACACCCTGAATCTATGGTGGCATTTTAAAAAGTGGGAAACAGCCTACATTTGAGGAGGGATATGTGGGGAACAGAAATAGCTGGAACAGAGGGGCTGGTGACCAAGACAAAAAGGGGAAATTTTCAATTGCAAGGAGTCACGAAGGGCTGAGGAGGGGTCTGCATTATTTCTGAGAATTTATAACAGCTTTAAACCTTCAGGTTTTTATAACAGCTTAAACCTTCAGATTTATCTACCAGCTGCTAGAGTTGCCTGGAACCCTCGTGTGTGTGTGTGTGTGTGTGTGTGTGTGTGTGTGTGCGTGTGCGCGCGCGTGTGTGTGTGTGTCTGTCTGTCTGCATCGTGGTTCTCATATTCTGCTCCTGGAACTTTAATAAGAGCCTAGACCAGTGTTGTCCAATAAAAGTATAGTACAAGCCACGTGTGTAACTTTAAATTTTCTAGTAGCCACATCTTAAAAAGCAAAAAGAAACTAGTAAAATGATTTAATAATATGATTTAACCTAACATATCCAAAATATTATCACTTCAATATACAACATACGTGAAACTTACTGAGATAGGTTACATTTTTCTTCTCACTCCAGGTCTTTGAAATCTAGGCTGTATTTTACCCTCACCCACAGCACCTCTCCCTTTGGGCTAGCAACTTCCCGGTCTCAACAGCCACGTGTGCTAGCTTGTGGGACGGGGCAGGCTGGATTGACAAAGAAAATCACCCTCTCGGTTCTAACTTGCTCAGTTCTGCTCACATCTTTGTGCTTCCTGAAACCTGAGTCTAGCCCTCCTCTGGAGACTCCAGAACACACCTCTCGAAGGCACCGTGCCTGCCAGCAACTTGAAGGCGGTACAGAAGCATGGCTCTTTCGGCTTTATGACTAAAAACCCCAGAACCTGGGAAATACATGCATAAAAGCACCTTGGCATACCAGCATTACCTTTGGACTTTGAGGAGAAAGCCATTCTTTCTCTCTTGGTCTCCACTGCCTCCTCTCAACCTTTATCTTGCTATCATTTCTCAACAAGTGATCTCCTTTCTTCCTCCCTGGTCTCCCTTTCCAGATTGAGCAGGATGGTGGTGGGGGCTGCGGGGGTATTTCCATGTCCTGTTCTGGGGAAGACCGTTGCAGAGGGGAGGCAGGGAGGGTGAGGCCGGCCCTCCCTTTACTGTCAGGCCTGCANGCCAGAAAGACGGAAGCTGGACCAGTGTATCTACATGGAACGAAGGGCAAGGCTGGAGTAGCCCCTCAGTGGTGCTCCTGGAGATTCACATCATAGCCTGTCAGTAGGTATCTGAAGAATGGCTGAGTTCTCTCCTGTCTCACCCTTCTTGGGATCTGCATGGATTTAAGTCTTTGGAAACCGGCTCATCTTGATCTTCATGCTAGCCCACAACCAAGGACAGATCCTCAGTCCTCACTTCTCATGGTCCTAAATTCCATTCAGAACTGGACCCTCACATGGGGGGAAATGTAAGATGCAACATGGAACCATGTTTGCCACCTCCGAACCTCTGTCAGTCGCTGACTTTCTCCACAACCCTAAGCTGTAGGCCTACCACAGCCAAAGTATTTGGAGAATTAGACCCACCAGCCAGAAGAGCAGACCCTACTGCTGCCTGACCACATCCCATGGCCTGCAGGCAAGTCTGGACACCATCACAGCCCTTGCTGTCAAAGCTCTGCTGAGCTCTGCTGCATCCCTAGTCAGTGTGCCGGGTGTCGCATCCGTGATCTCATTTGAATCCAGGCCACCCACTGGGACTAGAGCCCTGCCCCAGATCCAGGTAGAAGGACTGATGCCACCCAGTCCTGACCAGACCCCTTCTCAAGTGCTTGAACACCACCCTATACTTCCAGCAAGGAGCCAAACAGATCAGGCGGAACAAGAATAGCGCAACCTTCATCTTCCACATGTGTTTACTGGAAGCGTTTGCTATTAGCCCAACTACAGGAACAGATTTCCCCTTGGAAAATGACACTGGCTTGGATCTTGCCTGCATCTACCACACCTATTCCCCGTTTCCTCTTCCTCCTGGCGGAAGCTCCAACACTCGGCCCTGCCAAGTAGCATGGGTAATGACCCTTTTTTCATGCTTTCCTTCTTCTTGGGAGGCAACACACTAAAGATGAAAGGGCTTTTGAGTCTGAGAAATCTGCTTTTGGATCTTGAATAATCTCAAGTTTGAATCTTTGAATCTTAGTAATTCTGTGATCTCAGGCAACTTACTTAATATCTTTGAGCCTCTATTTTTTTACTATTAAAATGTAATCAATCCTATTTTATAAGGTTGTCAGGAAGATCAGAAAAGATGGTGTTCAGAAGATATTTAGCACATAACAGACATTTGTACTCATTGGCTAGTTACCTGTGAACCAGCACTCTGCCCAGTTGTGACCACCAGGCTCTTCTCTCTTCTCAATCACCAATAAGGGCATTTGACCCTGCTTGATGCCATCCATAGCCTGGACCCCAGACTGCTACTTTCCACTGGTCTCCCATAGACTGTTTAGCAACACCCCTGCCCATCCCCAACTTTCTTGTCATATTCTCTGCCTATGACCAGGACTCCTTTGGCCCTTCACAGGCCCTTCCCTGTCTTCTTCCAAGAAGCCACATCCCTTGTTCTGGATATCTGGATTAGGGAGGGGCATAAGCCTCAATCACCAGAAAGGCCAGAAAGAGATGTAGTCCGGATCTCAGAGGTTTCCAACATAGCATAAACCACTATGGTGGCGAAAATAGTTTCTCTAAATATAGGCTTGATAGTTATGGCAACAGTTCACCATCATAGTCTTTCCAGGGGTATATCTTAATAGGTATGATGTTTTTTGAAAATCAAACATATATGAGCTTTCTAATAAGAGCAACCATTGGATACTATTCTTGCCTCTACCCAGAATTTATTCTAGAGCTCTGCCCTGTTAGGTTATAGGTAAATGTTTTAGGGTAAGTGACACTAGTTCCCATGACTAACCCCAATATCTCAGTTACTTCACATACAAAGGTAAATCTTTCACACAATATTTGATGTTGTTCAAGCATTCCCCTCCACCTTGACCCAGGACAATGGCCCCCAAGGTCCCAATAGCAGGGAAAGAGGAGGCACGCTGGCCCTTACCTGCTCATTTCAGAAGTGACCCTGTCACTTCTACTTACAATCTGTTGTCCAAAGCATTGACCCACCCCAGGGGAGGCTGGGGAATGCGGGGAGCACATGAAATGTTGAAGAGCAGAGCTCTGCTCTGGTGTATGTGTTGGTGTGTATGTGTGGGTGTATGGGTGTTCACAGCTGCTGGGGAGTGTCCCTGTATGTGTGTGCCTGGGCCTTTTATACCCCTCAGGTGTCCTAGCACTGCTCTTCCACATCCTGCTATTTCTTTCAGATACTTGTGATGGGCCAGCCTTTCACAGTGTCTTGCACAAAGTAAGTGCTTTATAATTTCAATTTAGGACCACTCACTCAACTTCTGATGAATGTTCCTTATAGTAATAATAAAAATAGGAAAAGGTGTCGTTTATCAACTCTCCTCAAAGTTTTAGATTCTATACTAATAAGCACTTCACATTTATAATCAACTCTCACAACTGATCTATGAAATAGGTGCTATTTTTTATCATCATTTTACAAATGAAGATATAGGTTTATAAAGGTATTATAACTTCCCATAGTCAAAAGCAAATAAACAAAAGCCTTGGGACTCTTGGCCAGCCCATGTGACTCAGCCCTTGTGGTGGGCCTTTCCACCACACTGGTCTCTGAGGAACTGCTGTGTGACCCAGCAAAGACAGGAGTTCTCTGCAGGCTCACAAGTGAAATGATTCCTATGGGTTTTCTTGTTTAGATTGTAATCCCAAGAAATGTAGAAAAGTATTGGGAACATTTACAAATATGTGAAGATCTTCTTTCACAGAGTACATGTATTTTTTCCTTACAATGCAATAAAATGATATTTCCATTGAGACACCAGCAAAAATCCTTAGCCCTGTTTGTTATAGCACTATGGAGCTTTGAAATTGAGACTGTAGTATGATGCAAAGGAAACTGGTTTTCTCAAGATATTTACAATGTTGTTGGATTTATTTGACTAAACTCCATTTGCTAGACCAGCTTTAGAATTGTTGTCAATGAGAAAAGGAAGTAATACACCATCAAATTTGTTTCTAAACTTTTACAAATTTATTTTTCCTCGTTATTTTAACTTGCCATGATTTTTCCAAGAGTCTGAAAATTAATTTTGGGAAAAATAGATAAACTACACCAAAGTTGCAGACAGCTAACTGGACATTGCTTTCTAAAGAGGGTTTTTGATTCAGGTCAGGCTGGGTGTGAGCAGCCCAAAACCATGAAGCCCAGCTGTTGAAAGAATAGTTTGACTTTTGCTCTCCCATCTGCTCTCACTGGATATTCAATTTCATATACCTTTATGAATGTACCTGTGTCTTTTCAGATTCCCACACTACCAGGAAAAAATAAATATCAGCACCCTGACAATAAAAGTTGTTTTGAAAGTGCACCTTCAAAGTCATGCTTATTCAATGTCCACACTGAAACTGTATTTCTAGTTATTTCCTTCAATTTCACAGAGGAGGAAGGCTTGGATTTCCAGCACATGTTTGTTCCCAGAAAGCCGACCTGCAAGGGAGGAACTTGGCCTCCTTCCCAACTTCAACCTNCTTGGAAAATGACACTGGCTTGGATCTTGCCTGCATCTACCACACCTATTCCCCGTTTCCTCTTCCTCCTGGCGGAAGCTCCAACACTCGGCCCTGCCAAGTAGCATGGGTAATGACCCTTTTTTCATGCTTTCCTTCTTCTTGGGAGGCAACACACTAAAGATGAAAGGGCTTTTGAGTCTGAGAAATCTGCTTTTGGATCTTGAATAATCTCAAGTTTGAATCTTTGAATCTTAGTAATTCTGTGATCTCAGGCAACTTACTTAATATCTTTGAGCCTCTATTTTTTTACTATTAAAATGTAATCAATCCTATTTTATAAGGTTGTCAGGAAGATCAGAAAAGATGGTGTTCAGAAGATATTTAGCACCATAACAGACATTTGTACTCATTGGCTAGTTACCTGTGAACCAGCACTCTGCCCAGTTGTGACCACCAGGCTCTTCTCTCTTCTCAATCACCAATAAGGGCATTTGACCCTGCTTGATGCCATCCATAGCCTGGACCCCAGACTGCTACTTTCCACTGGTCTCCCATAGACTGTTTAGCAACACCCCTGCCCATCCCCAACTTTCTTGTCATATTCTCTGCCTATGACCAGGACTCCTTTGGCCCTTCACAGGCCCTTCCCTGTCTTCTTCCAAGAAGCCACATCCCTTGTTCTGGATATCTGGATTAGGGAGGGGCATAAGCCTCAATCACCAGAAAGGCCAGAAAGAGATGTAGTCCGGATCTCAGAGGTTTCCAACATAGCATAAACCACTATGGTGGCGAAAATAGTTTCTCTAAATATAGGCTTGATAGTTATGGCAACAGTTCACCATCATAGTCTTTCCAGGGGTATATCTTAATAGGTATGATGTTTTTTGAAAATCAAACATATATGAGCTTTCTAATAAGAGCAACCATTGGATACTATTCTTGCCTCTACCCAGAATTTATTCTAGAGCTCTGCCCTGTTAGGTTATAGGTAAATGTTTTAGGGTAAGTGACACTAGTTCCCATGACTAACCCCAATATCTCAGTTACTTCACATACAAAGGTAAATCTTTCACACAATATTTGATGTTGTTCAAGCATTCCCCTCCACCTTGACCCAGGACAATGGCCCCCAAGGTCCCAATAGCAGGGAAAGAGGAGGCACGCTGGCCCTTACCTGCTCATTTCAGAAGTGACCCTGTCACTTCTACTTACAATCTGTTGTCCAAAGCATTGACCCACCCCAGGGGAGGCTGGGGAATGCGGGGAGCACATGAAATGTTGAAGAGCAGAGCTCTGCTCTGGTGTATGTGTTGGTGTGTATGTGTGGGTGTATGGGTGTTCACAGCTGCTGGGGAGTGTCCCTGTATGTGTGTGCCTGGGCCTTTTATACCCCTCAGGTGTCCTAGCACTGCTCTTCCACATCCTGCTATTTCTTTCAGATACTTGTGATGGGCCAGCCTTTCACAGTGTCTTGCACAAAGTAAGTGCTTTATAATTTCAATTTAGGACCACTCACTCAACTTCTGATGAATGTTCCTTATAGTAATAATAAAAATAGGAAAAGGTGTCATTTATCAACTCTCCTCAAAGTTTTAGATTCTATACTAATAAGCACTTCACATTTATAATCAACTCTCACAACTGATCTATGAAATAGGTGCTATTTTTTATCATCATTTTACAAATGAAGATATAGGTTTATAAAGGTATTATAACTTCCCATAGTCAAAAGCAAATAAACAAAAGCCTTGGGACTCTTGGCCAGCCCATGTGACTCAGCCCTTGTGGTGGGCCTTTCCACCACACTGGTCTCTGAGGAACTGCTGTGTGACCCAGCAAAGACAGGAGTTCTCTGCAGGCTCACAAGTGAAATGATTCCTATGGGTTTTCTTGTTTAGATTGTAATCCCAAGAAATGTAGAAAAGTATTGGGAACATTTACAAATATGTGAAGATCTTCTTTCACAGAGTACATGTATTTTTTCCTTACAATGCAATAAAATGATATTTCCATTGAGACACCAGCAAAAATCCTTAGCCCTGTTTGTTATAGCACTATGGAGCTTTGAAATTGAGACTGTAGTATGATGCAAAGGAAACTGGTTTTCTCAAGATATTTACAATGTTGTTGGATTTATTTGACTAAACTCCATTTGCTAGACCAGCTTTAGAATTGTTGTCAATGAGAAAAGGAAGTAATACACCATCAAATTTGTTTCTAAACTTTTACAAATTTATTTTTCCTCGTTATTTTAACTTGCCATGATTTTTCCAAGAGTCTGAAAATTAATTTTGGGAAAAATAGATAAACTACACCAAAGTTGCAGACAGCTAACTGGACATTGCTTTCTAAAGAGGGTTTTTGATTCAGGTCAGGCTGGGTGTGAGCAGCCCAAAACCATGAAGCCCAGCTGTTGAAAGAATAGTTTGACTTTTGCTCTCCCATCTGCTCTCACTGTATATTCAATTTCATATACCTTTATGAATGTACCTGTGTCTTTTCAGATTCCCACACTACCAGGAAAAAATAAATATCAGCACCCTGACAATAAAAGTTGTTTTGAAAGTGCACCTTCAAAGTCATGCTTATTCAATGTCCACACTGAAACTGTATTTCTAGTTATTTCCTTCAATTTCACAGAGCAGGAAGGCTTGGATTTCCAGCACATGTTTGTTCCCAGAAAGCCGACCTGCAAGGGAGGAACTTGGCCTCCTTCCCAACTTCAACCTGAGTGCAGCCCAGTAACAGTGCAAATGAGGCCAGACGGAACTCATTCCTACACCTAACTCCCCAAGGTTTGTTCCTAGAGCATCTTCCTGTGCCACTGTCATCAACTTGTCATGATGCTCCAATCATTATTCCTAGGAATCATGCACCTGGCCATCCATCCGCTCCCAAGTCAAATTGCTTACTCTGGGGCACACCTTCTACTGAAGGAGCAATGAAACCCTGGGAAAATCTAATCCATCCCAGACCAAGCTCCCCAACTGAAATAGTGTGCCAGTGCTGAGAATGTGTGGACCTTGCTCTCCTTCTCTAAGACTCACACCAAGGGCATCAACCCTCACAGCCCTCTTCATGGAATAACCAGCTAGGCATGCAGTATATATAGAGTTCATATAGTTTGGCGAACTTTTTATTCAAGATGAGTTTCATTACAACTTGGCTACAATTTAGTATCCCTGCAAAGAATTATAAATAAAAAGTCAGACCTTAGAAATGCTCCACTTCACCCCTCAGTTATCAATCCCGAGTCACCAGCTAGGACTTAGGAAATCCTGAGGACAGGCTTGCATAAATAAGAGCAGTCCCTTGTTTGTTTAATTCCCAAGATTTTTCTGAACACCACTAACCCATTTCTCTCTCCTCTCTCAATCTTTAGATAAAGAAAGAAAGAAAGGAAAGAAAGAAAGAAAGAAGAAAGAAAGAAAGAAAGAAAGAAAGAAAGAAAGAAAGAAAGAAAGAAGGAAGGGAGAGCAATATCAATCATTTAATATTTGAACAATGCTTTACAGTTTAAAGTGTTTTGTGTATATTATCTCATCTGACCTTCATTATAAAACTGTGAGGAATATAGGGTAGACCTTAAAAGTCCCATTTTTCAGCTGGAAATAAGTAAATTGGCATTTGAGAACTTCAATGTTGTAAATCACAACTTGATGGACCTTTTATAGGCATGAAGTGCAGAGTTCTCTGACTTGAAAACATGAACCTACTCTAGAGGCAATCAAGGACACATGTGGGCCAAAAGATGGGAAATAAATCCTACAAAGTTTCGCCCCACTGGTGAAGTCAGTAGAGTCCCGTGGTCTGGGGTATGCTGGGACATTTCCTCTCAGGTAAAGGGCACACTATTGCACCTTGTACTTCCCTCCACTAAGAAAGCAGATGATGTTTGCTAGGCCTTGTGGATTTGGGATACATCATAGATCACACTTAGAAGTATCGATTTGACCCATTTATTAGATGATCCAGGAAGCTGCCAGTTTTGAGTGGGGCTCAGAGCAAGAAAAGGCTCCACCTCAGATCCAGCTGTGTGCAAACTGCCCTGCTCCTCACTATTTGGTGGAACAGGAGTCTGCAGAGCATCCAGAAAGTCCCTGCAGCTGGCTCACGGACCCCAAGGGGGCTGGAGCAGGGTCACACTTCTACGGCTGAAAGCTACTCACTATTTGAAAAACAGCTCCAGGACTGTCACCAGGCCTTGGTAAAAACAAGCTCTGAGCCAGGGGAGACCAAGGTACCATGGAGCTGGGGTTGGAAGTACTCAGATGTCCCATATGTCACAAGTTTGGGTGGGCACAATAGCAATCCTTTGCACAGAGGAACTGGTACATTCAAGATCTGATCTATACAGACCCAAAAGGAAGAGAACATTACATAAACCAATGGCTCTGTTTCCCACATCACCCCCACTGTGGCACCAGTGTCTCTCCTTCTACTCACATCCATGTACTCATGGAGTTTCCCTGCTGCCAGCTGCCAGAGGAGGGACTAATTAAGCATGCCTCCCACACCTGAGTTGGCATAAGTTGGTGCTAACTAGTTGAAGTAGACTGCTACTGTATTCTATCCACTCCAGGGTCCCTAGAAGACAAGAGTAAAGGAAAATCCTCCTGGTGGGCAGAGTAGCAAGAATCCATGTGGCTGATGAATTTGTATGGAGAAGTAGTCTGAGGTATTAGGTACAGGACTGCTGGGAAGAGCTGATGGCTTGGCTGATGGGTCAGAGCACAGAAGAACCTGATTAGAGGATCAGGGAAATCAAGCAATGTACAGAAGTAAGACTGGCCTCTCCCCTCACTGTCACCAACCCTGATGTGGAATTTGTGCTTCCTGTTGCACAGCCTTAGGCTTTGATAGATCAGAGGCCCTGGATCATAGGACAGCACAGTGATGGTCAGGGGAGAGGTTTTATCTAAGTCAACACAATAAAGATTCTACTCAGCTTGAAGTTGGAACTCTCACCTGGTCACTTTGGGATCATTAATGTCAGTGAACCAGTAGAAAAAAAGAAGAAGAAGAACAACAACAACAACAAGAGTTATTGGTGGGGGCTCTGGATCCTGATTGTTCTGAGGATCTAGGGCTTCTCCTGTGTAATGGATTTAGAGAGGGCCTATATAGAACCCAGGTGAGTTATTGGTGCATCTCTTGGGGTTTTCACAGCCAGTGAGGGTGGTAAACAGTCAGTTGCAGCAACTTCCAGGTAACAGAGCAAGACAACCAAGGACTTACATGCTTTGGTTAAGAAGGTCAAAGTTCCAGCTCCAGGCAAGTGACCCAGACCAGCCCAAGTGCTGGCCAAGGGTGAGGGAAATCTAGAATAAGAGGTGGAGGAATAGTCATTGAATACTAGTTATTGCCACATAGCCAGATGCAGTAGTGACTGTAGCTTGTTTCACTAATACTTTTAAATTAAATATTTGCTGAGATTGCAGGCCACTACCTTGAAGCCGACTTTGTGCCAGGTGGGACTAAATGGATGGAATGAACAGATATGCCTAGAACAGGGGTGGCCTGCAATGGATGCCTCTTGGGCATCCTTTCAGATGCTCTCAGCATCACCTCCCTCTTATCTAAACCACTATAGAGCAGCCAGTACTCTGTAGAAGTCGACATCCTTCATGCAGGTACAACCTGGAAGCATCTTGTCTCCTGTCCCACAGTTTCTCTTTGTCCAAACTGCTTTGTTCACAGATGCTCAACCCAAAAATTTAGGGGTGATAGCATGTACCAGGGGTTCTTTGATTAATGGGGATGGGAGCCAAGGGATGAATGTTTCTCTCTTTCTCTCCATTGAGAAGATCCCGAGATCCTTTTCATGTGGCTCCTTAAATTGTCCAATGATATCCAGCAACCGGTTGCCTGAAGCAGTGGCCAGCATGACGTATGGCTTCTCCTCTTGCCCTGCTTCACTCTTTCTGACCCTTACTCCTACCCCTTGGGTCCCAATAAAGAACTTTCACTCAAGTCTCTGTTTCAGGCTTTGCTTTCTGGGGAAAGCAGACTAAGATACATCCCCCATTTGTAGCTACCACCCCTGTCATCTGTCACTCCCTTACCTCCAGGTCCTATCACCCCTGGGTGACTTTAACATTCAAGCCCTACACCTGAGTTCTCAGTCCTTTAATCAGCTCAGTGACCTTCACCCTATTCCACTTTGTCAACTTGCTCCCGTTGTCTCCCCAGAACATTGTCATCACTGATAACTGTTGAATTCATAACTTCAAAATTTACAAATCCCACACTTCCTCAACCTTCCATCTTCAATCCTTTCCATTTAATTACTCCCATTGCACCAGTGGTATAATATCATCAAGACTTTCTGGCCCAGGGACTGTCTATTTTCTCATTATCTAGCAGCCTTCTCTTGTCTTCTGGTTTTTTTTTTAATCCAGTTAAGATTCCACAGAACAATATTTCTGTCACACTTGCCAATTTTCACAACTCCCTTATTCTTCCATCTCACTTCTTGAAAAATTCCCCTCAGAATTAATGCATTTGTCCAACTTTTTTTGTGCTTATATTCCAGGTGCTAATCGCTGTTAGAGAAAAACCACAAAGCTGAACAATTTGGTGCCATTATAATAGCGGCCAACATTTACTGAGAGTTTAATCTTTGCCAGGCACTATTCAAAGCACATTACATAGATTATCTCATCCTGCTTCCTACATCAGGCTGGAAAGTTGCCCAGAAATTCTGTTCTCAAACCTCTGAAACTCACTCTCCTCAGAACACTTTCTCTCCTACAGCTCAAAGAAAATAGAAGTCATCAATTAAGAACTTGGTACACATCATCCTTCACATTTCAGTAGCGTGCAAAAGAGACGATTCCTCCCTTCTGATCCAAACACTCTCTTTGGCTTCCTTATCACCACATTCTGCTACTTTTTCTTCTACCTCTTTGCCCCTTTTTCACTTATCTCCCATATTCCTTTTCACACGCTTTCTTTTAAATTTTGGTGATCCTTAAACTATTCATTCTGTCCTGATCACTCTTTCTGGTGATCTCTTCCAATTGCATGGCTTTATTACCATCTCTTTAGAAAATGAGTCTCTAATCAGGTGTTTAGATCAGATTTCTCTCCTAAGTTCAGACCTACTCAGCATTTCCACTTGGATCTAACCAGCCCTGTGAGGAAACAGAAATAAACTCCTCACATAAACGTACTTTTTTTATATTTATCTCTACCACCATCTACCAAGCTCTTTAATTCAGCAAAGCAATCTGTACCCTCAACTCTCCTTCTCCCTCACCGTCCACCCCCACCCCTTCCAATCACTTAGTTCCATGGTTCCTACTGCTTCCATATCTCTGGGAATTGCCAATGTCTCTTCATACCCACTACCATTACTGTAGTGTAGATTACCATCTCTCGCGTGCATGACTGCGAGAAACTTCTAGTCTACTCCCCTTCAATTACACCCATATAAATTTACTTCATCGAGTTCATGCCCACATGTCTTTTCTCATGCCTATCAACACATATTGATATTTTTTAGGATTGACTCCCCACCTCGAGCTCCCTTGGAACAGGTGCTATGTCTTGCTTCTGTCTTGGTCTCTCCCAACACATGCCCTGCCATGAGGTTGTTCTCTATAAAGTTTTCTGAAGGGATGAATGGCCACTAAATAAATTAAATAATGATTTCATCAATTAACAAGTAAATCAGTGTTATACATGCTACATTCCTTGCGACTGACTTAATATCCATATTTTGTTTACCTACCATCATTAACACAGAGCACAAACTTGAAATGATAATCATTATTAAATATATTAAATGAGTACATACATCTCAGTTCCAAATAATAATCCTAGAGCCTTTAGATACATTCTTGAATACAGTGGGTAATATTTTACTTCAATGGACCAGAGGGATCTATGAGCAAATTTGTTGGATTTCAGAAAGGCAGATACCCCACATACCTCCATCTTCATTTTATTTCCTAGGTGGGGTTTTGTGACCTATGAAGGGAGTGAAGGTGGGGCCTAAATACCTTGACACAGTGAGCTTAGAAGCCTGGATTCTGGGGGTGCCTGGGTGGCTCAGTCGTTAAGCGTCTGCCTGATTCAGCTCAGGGCGTGATCCTGGAGTTCTGGGATCGAGCCCCGCATCAGGCTCACTGGGAGCCTGCTTCTTCCTCTCCCACTCCCCCTGCTTGTGTTCCCTCTGTCACTGGCTGTCTCTCTCTCTCTCTGTCAAATAAATAAATAAAATCTTAAAAAAAAAGAAAGAAAGAAAAGCCTGGATTCTGGCAATGCTTTGTCAAGCTGTGTCATGGATAAGCTATAGGGGCTTGTCTAACAGGGATGGCCAACAGCAGGGGACTGGCTGTGATAATTTTCAGACTCTTGAGTTCAGAGGCCACAATGAGTAGAAATGAGAGTGAAGAGGTATAGCAGAAATAAGAGGACCTCAGAGGAGAGGCCAGGTACTTCAGATACAGTGGCCAGTGGACCTCAGGTCTAAGGTTAAGGAGGGCACGTATTGCATGGTGCACTGGGTGTTATACAGAAGTAATTAATCATGGAACTTTACATCAAAAACTTGGGATGTACTGTATGGTGACTAACATAACATAATAAAAAGTTATTATTAAAAAAAAAGTTCTGTCCTAAGGTAAATGTGCTCCAACACTTTCTGACTCTTTATCTCCACTCAGGTTTTCATAGTTCTGAAAGAGAGAATGTGATTGTTTGGGTCAGGCTCCTCTCCCTTGAATCATTCAGCCATGGCCTGGAGCAGGGTGGATGATCCCATTCATAACCTGCAAGAATTGTGAGCTAGACAGTATCTACTTTCTATAATACACATCCAAGAAGAAGTTTTCTTTAAGTTTTAATTAAGACTTGCTTAATTGATTCAAGCCTAATTTCATTGATGCAAATCTCATGTTTATTTTTGCAAATAATTTGTGGGTCTTTTCTCTCTTGGTGCATTTATTCTTCAACACACAGAATCATGGGCCAGATCAAGCAGTAGCAACTGAATGTTAAAATTCTAGGTTCAATCAATGTCTGAGAGGCAGTTATATAAAACAGGATGAGGGCAAAGACTTTGCTCTGACAGGAGGTGAAGAAAGGACTGGGCTCGCTGTCTCATTCAGCATGGAAATGGGCAGAGCTGGGCGACTGGGAGTCTGAGCTGTCCCTCACATGTGCATATCTACAGCAATAAAGAATCTAGGGCATTAGCAAGTGACACCAAATCAGCCTGCACCATTTAGCTCTGACATGCCTGAGTGTGAACTCTCCATAAAATGCCACAGTGCAGAGAGAACAAGAGTGATAGGGGACCTGGTGACCTCCCCAAATCACACACACTGCCCATCCCTGAAGGCTGCTGGGAGTCATGGGCCTCTCAGCAGAGCACAGATTTAATGCACCTCAAGGGATCTACTCCCACACAGCAGTGTAGAAATGTTTGGAAAAGGAGAGCTTTGTCCTGAGCATCCTGCACAGATGTGTTGCATCAATGGCAGTACTGCCTGGGGACTTCCCTCCCCGGTCTGTACTTAGAAGGGCAGACATTGTCTGTCTGAGGCCCTGGAGTCACCCATTCCAGGAATTTGGTCACAACCACAGACTTTTAATTTGTAATAACTGTCATTGATTGCTCTGTGGTCAGGCAAAAGAACCCAAGTGCACATGGTACAATTTCTTTGGGATAAAAACCCATGATGTCTCAGGGGAAGTGAAATGTTTTACCAAAATGCATTATCCTGCAACTACCACCTTGGCTTATTCTGAGATTCTCAGCCCAAACTTTGTGGAGTACTTGGTAAGGATCAAGGTGGCTTTAATCCTCCGACCTAACTTTGCAGTTTTCTGTGACACAGGTCAAGCAAGCATTCAGTGGTTCATCCATTCAGTGAGCAAACATTGAGTAAGATTTGCCTCACTGGTTCTTAGATGAAATGGAATCATGACTGCAGTTTCCTTCCTAGCTCAGCATGTTCTTTGTCCTAATACAGGGTCCAACACATTATTTTAACTCATCCTAAGAGACTATCAAAACGTTGTCTACATTTAAAAAAAGGCAGAATCAAGAAAATTCTACCCATGTTATTTTGGTTATCTAATTCAAATAGAACTGACTCTATTCAAAGACAAATATATTTAAAGCCACAGCATTTAATATTAAGTAAAATTTTAACAAAAAGAAGAAGAGTAGACAGAGGAAGATATGAAGAATAGGATCAGTAAGGGAGAAGGAGAAGGAGGTGAAAGAGGAGAGGCTGAGGGAAGGAAAGCATGCAGTATAGAAAGAGTAGTTGAAGAGAAAACTGTGGAAGATTTACTCCAAGGAAAAAAGAAGAAAAAAATTAATGATAAGGAACACAGAGGAAAACAAGTAAAGAAATGAAAGGGACAGGAGTGAAAATAACAGAGACAAATAGGAGAGAAATGGAAATCCAACATAACAATAATTAGCAAGACCTAAGTAAATTCTAGAAAACAAATTGCAAGACACAAAATATATCCAGACACAAATAGGATATTTCTTTCAATGAAAGAAAACATAAATACAATACAAAGTCTTAAAGTCTTAATATGTCCCAACAAAAAAATATAGGATAAAAAAAGTCAAGATTTGTCCAATGAAGAATCATAGACTCATTGAGAAAGTAAAAACTGGTATCCTAAAAGAAAACTATTAGCTGACTATAATCTTTTCCTCAGCATTTCTACAGAACACAATGAAACTATAGAAATTTGAAGGGAAAAGTGTGACTCAGGAGCTCTAGTACTTCCCAAGTTGTCATATATCTAGATTATCAGCAATAGAAATGCATCTAAGGTAGATAAGTCATTCAAATGTGGATGATCCATGAAACTTCCTGATAACTATTACGGAAAACATAATTCAGCAAAAACATATTAATAAAATTAAGTACTAATTAATTGGGAACATAATTATTAAATAACTTATAGTGAACATTGAACCCACTTAAAATTAAATATAAAAAAACCTTATATTTTAAGTACCTTAACTGAGTTCAAAAACAAAGCTCAAAAATATTTACAGAAAGACAAAAATATCTAGCATCTAACAAGGTATCCAATTAAAAAATTATAAGACATGAAAAAGAGCAAGAAAATACAACCCACAGTGAGGAGAAAAATCAATGAGCTGAAACTAACCAAGAAATGAAACAGATGACTTATTTACTAGACTAGAATATCTTTTTAAAATGATGACTGATTTCCATATGCTCAAAAAGGTGGAATATTGAACATATTAAGTAGAGATCTGGAGCATATAAAACTGACCAAAATAAATTTAACTTCTACAAATGAAAACTACAAAGTGTGAGATAAAAAATACACAAAATAGGACTGATATCAAATTAGACATTGCAAAAGAAAAGATTAGTGAACATGAACACATAGAAATAGAAACCATTCAGAGTGAAACAGAGATATAATAATTTTTAAAAATGAAAAGAGCATTAACAAACTGTGCGAATATTTCAAGCAGCCAAATATATGTGTAAATTGAGTCCCTGAAGTAGTCAGTAGCCGACTGAAAAAATGTTGAAGAATTGCTAGAAATGTTCCAATGGTGAGGAAAATTATAAACCCACAAATCCAAAACCCTCCATTAACCCTAAAAAAAGAAACATGAAAAAGACCACAGCAGTGAAGTCACCTTCTACCCCGACCCAGTATCAGTGAGTCAGTGCGAGTCAGCTCAGCATTCCCCTATTCCCTACTCCTGGTGTCATCATAGCCCAGTGGGGAGCTTAACCTCCAGATGCAGCCAGCATCATGGAGACTGAAGAAGGCTCCTGTGAAACAGGACTAAAAAAGACTCTGTTTCTCCCATCTACTGTCAGTAGGGCCAAGTGGGGAGTTAGACTCCACCCTGACCTGGCTGATGCTTCCTCCCCTCCACTGTGTTCCCACAGCCTGGAGCAAGCTGAGCCTCCTCTCCCATGCAGCATCAATGAGGTGGAACTGGTTGGTCAGAGGCAGAGCTAGTTGGCACTTCCTTCCACCACCTTTCTCCCTGGTTCAGCAGATCTCAGTAGAAAGCAGTGGAGCTTCCTTACTATCCGACAGCAACAAAGCAGTAGTCAGCCCTTCACCCCTCCCTCCCTGGTGTCAGACACCCAGCAAGGAACTGAGCTTACACCTCCATTCAGAGGCAATAAGTTGGTGAGAGTTGGTTTCTACTTCACCAGGACGGTGTCAGCAGGACCTCAGGGGAAGCTGAACCTCCACGTCAGTCATTTGCAGTGAATCGGTGCTCTACTTTTGCTGAGGCTGTATCAGCAGTGCCCAGCAGGAAACATGATAAATTCACCTACCCAACCAAAATGCTACCCCTCAAAAGGGGGATTACCTGCTAAAACAACATAAAATAAAACACAAAGTCTCATAATATAATATCTAAAATATTCAGAATACAGTTGAAAAATCACTTATGCCAAGGGCCAGGAAAATCACAACTTAAATGGGAGGTAACACACAACAGTGTTCAGATAAATCAGATGTGAGAATTATCTGACTAGAATATTTAAGCAGATACCATAAAAATGCTTCTAGCAGTAATGACCAATTCTCTTGAAAAATAAAAAATAAAAAACAGAAAATCTCAACAAATAAATAGAAGGTATGAAGAAACCAAATAGAAATTATAAAATTAAAGAATGCAATGTATTAGTCTGCTTGGGCTGCCACAACAAAATATAATGGCTGGGTGACTTAACAAAAATTTATTTTCTCAATTCTGGAGTCTAGAAGCCCAAGATCAAAGTGCTGGAACATTCTATTTCTGGTGAGAGTTCTCTTCCTGGCTTGCAGACAGCCACCATCTCATAAGTTTCCTCCCATGCCCTTTGTGCATGGTCAGGGGAGAAATAGAGCCTCAGTGTCCCTCACTTCTCTTATAAGGACACTCCTCTTTGAATTAGGGTCGCACACTTAAGATCCCATTTAACCTCAGTAGCCTTTAAAAGACCCTATCTCCAAGGACAGTCAGTCACATTTGGAGTTGGAGCTTCAACATATGAATTTTGTGGGAACACAGCTCTGTCCATAATCTGCAATAACTTAAATTTAAAAAAAACTGGATGGGTTTAATAGTGGAATGGAGTTTTCAGATGATAGAACAGTGAACTTGAGTAGAAATTTACCCAATCTGAGCAACAGAGAGAAAACAGATTGAAATAAGTAAACACAGTCTCAGAGACCTGTAGAACAATAACAAAAGAGCTGATTTGTACCATGGGAGTTCCAAAAGAAAGGTGAGCAATTGGACTACAAGAGTATTTGTAAAAATAATGGATAAAAATTTCCCAAAGATGAAAAAAATCTACAGATTTAAGAAACTGAGTGATATCCAAATAGAATAAACTCAGAGAAATCCATACCATGACATAGCATCATAATTAAATTTCCAAAATCTAAAAGACAAAGAAAAAAACTTGAAAGCAGCAAGAGAAAAAGGATACATTATTTATAAGGGATCACCAATTTGAATGACAGTGGAATTCTCACCTGAAACATGGAGACCAAAGGAAGAGGCACAGCATTTTTCAAATTTTGAAAGGAAACATAATCAACTCTTAATCCCACATCTGGCTAAAACCTCCTTTTGAAAGGAAGGGCACATAAAGAAATTCTCCAATGAAGAAAAACTAAAACTAAACTAAACTTTCATCACTAGGAAGCCTACCTTTAGAGAATGTTTAAAGGAAGTTCTCTAAGAAGAAAGGAAATAATAACAGAACTTAAAAAAGAGAAAGAGAGAGGGAAAGAATATCTGAATGGTTGAAAGAAGACCAAATATAATTTTCATGAATTTGGTAAGTCATATTTGATAGGTAAATCAAAGATTATAACACCTTCTGATGCAGTATATGTAGTGGGCATACTTAAGACAATCATATTTTAAAAGAGGGAAGGGTAAGGGGCGTAATGAAAATAAGGTTTCTACCTTCATTTGAACTAGTAAAAGAGTAAACTATTGCATAGGCGTGTTGTCACACCTATAGCAAACATTAAGAAAGCTAGTTTTTAAAAAGCAGAAGCAGCTACATTCATAACACGTACAATAATTAGAAATCAGCATAAGAAAGACAACAATATTCCATGCTCATGGATTGGAAGAATTAACATAGTTAAAATGTCCATGCTACCCAGAGCAATCTACACTTTCTGCTATCCCGATCAAAATACCGAGGACATTTTTCAAAGAACTGGAACAAATAGTCCTTAAATTTGTATGGAACCAGAAAAGGCCCCGAATCTCCAAGGAACTGTTGAAAAGGAAAAACAAAGCTGGGGGCATCACAATGCCGGATTTCGAGCTGTACTACAAAGCTGTGATCACAAAGACAGCATGGTACTGGCACAAAAACAGACACATCGACCAATGGAACAGAATAGAGAACCCAGAAATGGACCCTCGGCTCTTTGGGCAACTAATCTTTGATAAAGCAGGAAAAAACATCCGGTGGAAAAAAGACAGTCTCTTCAATAAATGGTGCTGGGAAAATTGGACAGCTACATGCAAAAGAATGAAACTTGACCACTCTCTCACACCATACACAAAAATAAACTCCAAATGGATGAAAGACCTCAATGTGAGACAGGAATCCATCAAAATTCTAGAGGAGAACATAGGCAACAACTTCTATGACATCGGCCAGAGCAACCTTTTTCACGACACATCTCCAAAGGCAAGAGAAATAAAAGATAAAATGAACTTATGGGACTTTATCAGGATAAAGAGCTTCTGCACAGCCAAGGAAACAGTCAAAAAAACTAAGAGACAGCCCACGGAATGGGAGAATATATTTGCAAAGGACACCACAGATAAAGGACTGGTATCCAAGATCTACAAAGAACTTCTCAAACTCAATACACGAGAAACAAATAAACAAATCATAAAATGGGCAGAAGATATGAACAGACACTTTTCCAATGAAGACATACAAATGGCTAACAGACACATGAAAAAATGTTCAAAATCATTAGCCATCAGGGAAATTCAAATCAAAACCACACTGAGATACCACCTTACGCCAGTTAGAATGGCAAAGATAGACAAGGCAAGAAACAACAATTGTTGGAGAGGATGTGGAGAAAGGGGATCCCTCCTACATTGTTGGTGGGAATGCAAGTTGGTACAGCCACTCTGGAAAACAGTGTGGAGGTCCCTTAAAAAGTTAAAAATTGAACTACCCTATGACCCAGCCATTGCACTACTGGGTGTTTACCCCAAAGATACAGACGTAGTAAAGAGAAGGGCCATATGCACCCCAATGTTCATAGCTGCATTGTCCACAATAGCCAAATCATGGAAGGAGCCGAGATGCCCTTCAACAGATGACTGGATTAAGAAGCTGTGGTCCATATATACAATGGAATATTAAAATAAAATAAAATAAAATAAAATAAAATAAAAAGAAAAACAACAGGAAAGATCTCCAAACATTTGTAAATTAAATATACCCATAGATCAAAGAAGTCTCAAAGGAAATAAAAATACATTAAACTGAATGAAAATTAAAATACAACAGGTCAAAACATGTGGGATGCAGCTAAAGTAGTGGTGAGAGGTAAATTTATAACACTAAAATGCTTACATTAGAAAACAAAAAAAAGTCTCTAATCAATACTCCAAGCTCCTACCTCAAGAAAATAGTAAAAGAGAGCAAAATTTGTACAAAGCAAGCAGAAGGAAGAAAATAATGAGGATAAGAGCAGAAATACATGAAATTGAAAGCAGAGAAACGTTACCTGTAGGAAGACCTAAATCATTGATATCAGATTTGCAACAAGGTTTATCACTACAGATTCCCACAGCCACTAAAGGAGTAATAATGAAATACTATAACAACCATGCACTCCTAAATCAAGCAACTCAGAAGAAATAGACTAATTTCTTGAAAACCACAAACTACTGAAACTCTACCAAGATGAAATTAAAAGCCTGAATAGTCCTATAATAATTGTAGAAATGGAGTTTGTATTTTAAAAGTTCCCAAAAGAAATACGCAGGCTCAGTTGGTTTCACTGGAGAATTCTACCCAACATTTAAAGAAGAGTTCATAACAATTTTCCACTATCTCTTACAGAAAATAAAAAAGGTGACAATACTTCCCAACTCATTTTAACAATACAATAAAACTGCAGAATAATTTATCTCAGAAACCTAGATACATCAATCCACAACAAAATATTAGCAAATCAAATTCAGCAACCTATAAAAAGAATTTTACACCATGACCAAATAGAACTTATTCCAAAAATATGAGGCTGATTCAACATTTGAAAAATCAATCAGTATAATCCACCATATCAACAAGCTAAAGAGAAAAAGTTATGTCATCATACTTACTGATATAGAAGTAGCTTTTGACAAAATCCAAAGCCATGAAAAAATAATCCAATATCCAAAATTATGATAAAAGCTCTCAGCAAACTAGATAGAGGGGAGCTACCTCAATTTAGTATAGAGTATCCACAAAAAACCTATAAGAATATCACACATAATAGTGAAAGAGTGAATGCTTTACTCCTAAAATCAAGAATAGAGTAAGGATGTCCTCTCTCACCACACTTATTAAACAAAGTAATGGAAGCCCTGGCCAGCACTATAAGAAAGAATATAAAAAGCAAACAAATTGAAAAGCAAGAGTTAAAACCGTTATTTGCAGATAACATGACTGTGTACATAGAAAACCCTAAGGAATCTACCAAAAAAAAAAAATTAAACCCTAAAACTGAGTTCAGCCAAGTTACATGATACAAGATCAATACACAAGAATCAATCGAATTTCTATTTATAAAAAATGAAGACTTGGAAACTGAAATTAAAGGCACAATACAATTGACAATTACTTCTCCAAAAATGAAATACATAGGTACAATTCTAACAAAACATATAAAGAATCTGTATGCTAAACTCACAAAATGTGATGAAATAAAATAAAACCTAAATAAATAGAAAGACACACCATATTCATGGATTGGAAGACTCAACATAGTAAAGATTTCAATATTCCCCAAATTAATCTCTAGATTTAATATGTTTTCTATCAAAATTACAGCAAGATTTTAAAATAAAACAAACTTGGGACACCTGGGTAGCTCAGTCCACTAAGGGTCCAACTCTTGATCTCAGCTCAGGTCTTGATCTCAGGGTTGTGGGTTCAAGTCTTGCATTGGAACCTACTTAATAAAAATAAAATAAAAAGTCTTGCCATTTGCAATGATGCAGATGGAACTAAAAGGTATTATGCTAAGTGAAATAAGTCAGTCAGAGAAAGACAAATACCATATGATTTCACTCATACCCAGAATTTCAGAAACAAAACAGATGAACACAGGGGAAGGGAAGGAAAAATAAAATAAGATGAAAATTGAGAGGGAGGCAAACCGTAAGAGATGCTGAACTCTAGGAAACAAACTGAGGGTTGCTGGAGGGGAGGTGGTTGGGAAGAAGGGATAAGTGGGTGGTGGGCATTAAGGAGGGCACTTGATGTAATGAGCACTGGGTGTTATAAGCAACTGACGAATCACTAAATTCTTCTTCTGAAACTAATAAAAAATAATAAAATAAAATAAGACAAACTTACCTAAAATTTATACAGAAAGGCAAGAACATAGAGTAGTGAAACCATTTTTGAAAAAGGATAAGTAGGTGGGAGAAATCACCCTATCCATTGTTAAGGCTTGCTATATAATTACAATAGTAAAGAAAGTTTTTATTAGCAGAGACAGACGCATAGATCAATGGAACCTAGAAGCAGACCCATACAAATATGCCCAATAGATCTCTGACAGAGGTGCAAAAGCAATTCAAAGGAGGAAGGATGGATGGCCCTTGTTGACAAAAGATACTGGAATAATTGGATATTCATGGGGGGGGAAGTGCCTAAACCTTATGCTTTGTACAAATGTTAACTCCAAATAATCACAAACTTAAATGTAAAACTAAAAATTTTAGGAAAAAAAAAAACAGGAGAAAGTCTTCGGAAGCTAGAGTTCTTAACCTAAAGCAACTCTGAAAGTACAATCCATAAAAGGAAAAATTGATAAATTGGACCTCATCAAAATTAAAATCTTTTTGCTCTGCAAAAGTCTGTATGAAGAAGATAAAAGCACAAGCTATAGGAGTGGAGAAAATATTTGCAAACTACCTATCCACCTGGAGATTAGTATCTAGACTATATAAAGAACTCTCAGAACTCAATAATAAAGATCAATTCAATTAGAAAATAGGCAAAAAATGGGAGACATTTCACTGAAAAGGATTATCATATGATCCAGGAATTATATTCTTGGCCATTTATCCCAAAGAAATTTATCCCAGGTTTATGTTCACACAAAAACCTGCACACAAATGTTCACAGCAGCTTTATTTGCAATACCCATAACTGGAAACAACTCAAGTGTCTTCTAATGCGTGAACACTGAGACAAACTGTGGTACATCCATACCATAGAATACTCCTCAGCAACAAAGAAGAATGAACTATTGATACATGTAACAACTTGGATGGATCTCCAGGGCCTTAAGCTCAGTGAAGAAAACCATTCTTAAGGTTATATTACATACCGTATAATTGCATTTATATCACATTCTTGAAATGACAAAATTATAGAGATAAAGAATAGATTAGTGGTTGTCGGGCCTTAGGAAGGAGGAAAGGAGGCAGCTATGAAGTAAAAGATTAGCTTAAGAGATCCTTGCGAGGGACTGTTTGTATCTTAATTGTGGGGATGGTAACATAAATCCACACTTGCAATAAAATTGCATAGAACTATACACATACACACACGTGCATGTACATATGCACACACACCAATGAAATCACAAATAAGGTGAAATCTGAATAAGGTCAATGTTCATATCAATGTCAGTTTCCTGGTTGTGAAATTGTACAATAGTTATGCAAGATGTTATCATTGGGGAAACAGTGAAGGCTTTATGGTTTTCTCTGTGTTATTTCATAAATTAGAACACCAATTATCTCAAAAATAAAATTAAAAAAAAAACCTCTCAACAAATTAGTAATAGAAAGGACTTCCTCAGGCTGACAGAAGTCCTCTACAAAAGCCCACAGCTAACCTCACACTTGATGGTGAGAGACTGAATACGTCCCCCAAGGTCCAAAATAAGACACATGCTCTCACCACTCTTTTTTCTTTTCCTTCTTTCTTTCTTTCTGACAAATAAAAATTGTATATATTTAAAGTGTACAATGTGATGTTTTGATATGTAGATAAATCATGAAATTGTTACCACAACCAAACTAATTACCATATCCCTCACCCCCATAGTTAACCTTTTTTTTTTTTAATTCAACTTCAAAATGGAGGTTCTAGCCAAGACAGTGAGGCAAGAAAAGGAAACAAAAGACATCCAGCTTGGAAGGGAAGAAGTAAAATCATATTTATGTTGAGATGATACCATTATCTACATATAAAATCCTGTAGAAGCTATAAAAAACTTCTAGAACTAGTACATAAGGCTGATAAGATTGCAGGATAAAAGATTAATGTACAAAAATCAAATGTATTTCTACATACTAACAGTGAAAATTCAGAAATTTAAAATTAAAAATTAATATTATTAACAATAACAACATGAAATATGAAGTCCATAGGTAAATATCTGGTAAAAGATGTGTAAGACCTATTGCTGAAATCTACAAAATGATGCTGAAAAAAATTTAAAAGACCCAAATAGAAGACTATACTGTTACAATAACAATTGTCTCCAAATTGATCTACAGATCCAATGCAGTCCTAATCAAAATCCCAGCAGAGAATTTTGTAGAAATTATCAAACTGATTCTAAAATGCATGTGGATTTTCTGCAAAGGACCTAGAAGAGACCAACCAATTTGCAAGACAAGTTTTTAGGTCTAATATCACGTGATTTCAAGACTTATCAAAGCACAGTAACCAAGATAATGTGGAATTGGCATTAAGATAGACAAATTGATCAGTGGAATAGAATCTGAGGTCCAAAAATAGCCCACGCATTTATGAATAGTTTCAACAAAAGTGCAAAGAAAATTCAGTGGCAAAAGGATAAGCTTTTCAACAAATGGTGCTGGAAAAAATAAAAGATAATCTATATTTTTAAATGACTTTTAACCCATACCTTGCATCGTACACAAAAATTAAAATGAATCATAGATCTGCATATAAAATGTCAAACTCTTATAATTCTAGAAGAAAACAGGAGAAAACCACAGTGACCTTATGTTGAGCAAAGATTGCCTAGATATGATACCAAAAAATGATCTATAAAAAATTACTGATAAACTGGACTTTATCAAAATTAAGGACTTCCGCTCTTTCAAATACACTATTAAGAGAATTAAAAGGCAAATCGTGGGAGAGAATAATTGCACAATAATAAAGTATTTGTACCCAAAATACATAAAGATCTCTCAAAATTCAACAATAAGAAACAAAACAATCCAAGAAAAATGGGCAAAATATTTTGACCGATATCTTACCAAAGATAGGTGGATGGTAAACAAACACATGCAATAATGCTTAACATCATTACTCGTTTGGAAAACAAAAAATAAAATCACAAGACCCCTATGCATCTATAAGAATCTCTGAAATAAAAGACACCAAGTGTTGGCAAAGATACCAAGCAATAAAATTCTCATATATTGCTGTTGATATTGTAAAATGGCACAACTGCTCTGGAAAACAGGATTGCAGTTTTTTAAAAAGGTAAACATTACACCTACTACATAATGTAACCATGCACCATGGTATCTTTCCAAGAAAAATAAAAGCATGTGTCTATAGAAAACTCACCAAAAATATTCCTAGTGGCTTTACTTTAATAGCCTAATTCTGAAAAAGACCCAAATGCCATCAACAAGAGAATGAATAAACAATTGTGTTGCAGTGGACCCTTGAACAAAAGGTGGTTAGAAACACCAACCCTCTGTGCAGTTGAAAATCCACATATAACTTTTGACTCTCCAAAAAACTTAACTACTAATAGCCCTCTGTTGACCAGAAGCCTTACCAACAACGTAAGTAGTCAATTAACACATATTTTATTTATACACAGTATTCTTACGCTAAAGTAAGCTAGAGAAAAGAAAATGCTATTGAGAAAAAAAATACATTTATAGTACTGTACTATATTTATTGAAAGAAAATCTGTGTCTAAGTGGACCCACCCAGTTCAAACCTGCATTGTTCAAGGGTCACCTATATATCTGTACAATGGAATACATTCAGAAATAAATAGCAGTTAACTACTGATACACATGGAAACATAAATCTCAAAATAATTACACTATGAAAGGGGCCAGGCAAAAAGCTTACCTACCAAATAGCTCCATCTATGTAAAATCTAGAAAATACCAATTAGTCTATAGTGACAGGAAAGAGATCAGTAATATCTGAAGAGGGAAATCAGGGAGGTGCAAGGAGAGAGATTACCAGAAGGTACAAGGAAACTTTTAGGGGTGAGTGACACACTCATTATCTTGATTGCTGTGATGGTTTCACAGACATATATCAAAACTTTCAAAGTGTACATTTTAAACATGAGCAGTTTACCTATTCAAGTATATCATAATAAGGAAAAATAAAGAAAGATAACTAAATATAAATAACTTAGGTAATTATAGTTCCCATTCTTAAAAGGAATACCCTCTCAATGTAAAAATACTAATAATTTACAATAGTACCAAGGAGCAAAACTTCCAGAACATGGAATAAAAAATTGGGGCATGACAAGCAGTGAGTGAAAATTATCTATGCTTATTTCATCTTAGGTGACAATATACAGTAATTTATTTCTGAAATTGATACATTGAGCAAAATGTTTAAGAATTCTATTAAAAAATTTAAAGGTCGATTTAAAGTTATTACTTACCATTATAAATGGAGAACCAAAATAAAATGCTGTAACTTCCAAATTAAAAAAAATAAACATAAAACATGTTGCAAAACTAAAAACTAAGGGGAAATCAATAAAGCGTAACATAAGCTCCACTTAATAAATGAATAATTCAGGGGCGCCTGGGTGGCACAGTCAGCTAAGTGTCCTACTCATAGTTTCTGCTCAGGTCTGATCTCAGGGTCCTGAGATCGAGCCCCACATCGGGCTCCATGCTCAGCACAGAACCTGTTTGGGTTTCTCCCTCCCTGTCCCTCTGCCCGTCCTGCTCTTGCTCACTTGCTCTCTTCTCAAATAAACAAAGAAATTTTTTAAAAAAAATGAATAATTCAAAGATCCAAATACTTGCTTTACCAGTAGTTCACATCTTTGAAGAAAAGCAAATACTTTTAGATGTTTTCAAATTAAATTATTTTTAATCTGTGAAAAAACAAACCTAAATACCGTCAATAGTTGGTAATGGGGATAGGTGTGAACACGTGTGTCCCAGAAAGTGAGGGTGGGAAATAATGTATGTACACAGAAAGTGAGGGAGGGGCAAATACATGTACCCCTGATAGTGCAAATCTTCATTTGTTGACCCAGAAAGAGGTTCCCAACACAGCACTGAGTTTTAAAAGCAGGTCAAACAATAGCTGTTTTAATGTGATATCACTCACTTAAGAGTATCGGCATATGTGTGAATGGCCATAAAGAAATATCATAACAAATGCTGACCTGAGTGTTTACAACGACCACCTTAGGCTACTGGGAATCTAGAGATTTTTAGCAATGAGCATACATCATTTTACAATGAAGCAATAACATTATTTTTAAAGCATTCATCTTCAAATTAGAAATTCATGCTATCGAGAGTGTGGTTAATGAGTTGCATGCATTGTAGTATTACAACTTTTTTATAATGTAATTTGACAGAAGCAATTAAAATTTGAAGTGTGCATATGCATTTGTCAGGGGTCTTGTGTCATGAAGACATGAGTATGTTGGGAGAGTGAAAGTCACTGCACAAGGTTGTATAGTTGTGAGCTCTAAGACGCACCATTTCCCAATAAGTTACCATGGAGTTACGTATGTTTTATGGCAGCTTTCTGGCTGTAAAATGTCTTGGGAGGAGTCTTTTCCTAATTGCACCAAGTCAGCATTTGGGCTTGGAGGGTTTAAATATTTTACAAGTTTATTTGTATAAATGAGAAGAAAGAGGAGGAGAAAATAAGGCACAGGGGTGGAGGGGAGAGAGCATAGGAGAGGAAGAGAGTGAAAAACACAAGAAACTCAGACTTAGTTACAGGGTAGCCATATCATGAAATATATTAAATAATTTAAAAAGAGTAAGCTAGATCTATTTGAATTGACCTAGAGAGATGTCCAGGATTTATTATTTAGTTGACAGAGGTCCACTTATTTAATGTTAGGTGATAGAAACAAATGAAATAATAAGTCTTCACTTTTGTATTTGTTTTTGATTATTAAAAAAAATTCCTATACCTCTGTTTACATAAGTTTTAGATCACGAAGAAAAATGTGGAGGGATAAATACCAATGCCTTAACATCAGTTACCTCTGTGGTGTGAGTCTGGGGGAAGGGATGGGCATTAACCTTTTATTCATGCACATTTGTATTGTGTAAATTGAACTTGAACACTTTTTACTCTTTATCATCTAAAGAAATAAAATCTGAAAACACATTTTAACAATATGAGCCAATAATCGTTAAAGTTCTCTTCAGAATGCTAGCTCCTCTGTCCTTCTGTTTTGGTCCCTCATTTTCCAGTATTCAATGCATCTTACAGCTAATTGCTTTATCCACCTGCCCTCAGTCTGTCCTTCAGTCATAGAACAAGCCTTCAGCATCCCAGCCCACCCTCTCTGCCAGGAGCTGAGGAGCAGCTGAAGATGCTCTCAGCATAGCATGGTCGACAAAAGCAAACAGAAGAGCGCATCGCGCTGTAATTAAATAATGCTAATTAGGGCACTGAAAAGCCCTACTTAACCACTTTCTGGAAATGAATATCCTGTTGGAAAAATGAGTGGAGATTCTAGAGTAAATGTGAGGATAGACTTGTCTTTTGGCAATATAAGGAATGTTTCCAAGGGCCAGCCACATTAGAATTAACTATGAGAGTGGTTAAAAGTCGCAGGTAATGAATCATGGAACTTTACATCGAAAACTAAGGATATACTGTATGGTGACTAACATAATATAATAAAAAACTATTATAAAAAAAAAGCTGGGAGAAATAAATAAGGCAATCTGCTTAATCAGTTGCAATCTAAAAAAAAAAAAAGTCATCTTTCACATGGCCTACTGTCTCAGGTGCTCAGATACTGCATTCCTTAAGCACCCCAGATAGGTGATTTCTTAACACAACCAAAGTTTGAGAACCACCTTTCTATCGACTGAAAAAGCTCAGGTGAGCCAGATATTACAAGGCCCTGAATGAGAGCTTCCAAACATCCTGCAGGCACCTAATTCCCTGGAGCAGAGGAAACCACACACGATGACTAAGAGCACAGGGGTATTGCTACCCAAGGGTGAGCCCTAAAACCTGCTGTTTCCAGGTGACTTACAGGGGCCGGGAACATTGGGCATCCTGGGCAGCACTGAGTGACCGAGCTCAGAGACCTAGGCGCGGAGAGGAACTAAAGTGTTCAAGGCAGAGACAGCCTGCACTTCCCTCTCCTAGTGGAACAGGAGAAGAGCCCTATGACTGCTGTGTTGTGTGGCTCAAGGGAGCAGAAGAGGGGAGAAGAAGAAGAGAGCAGAAGGTAGACAGCGAAGAAACAAGCACTTCGCTGGAGGCCCTGTTGCTGTTGACCCACTAGGGCCAGAGAAAACTGCTACTCAGAGAAACAGCCACTGTCTTCCTGAGACTTCAACACTCAAGTCCCAAATCTCAGAAGATAGGATGGCAGCCTTGAAGACACCAGCTTTTGGTTCAGAAAACTGGGCATTCAAAAGAAGTTGTGCTTTTTGTGTAAGTAAAAAGTGGGAAGATGGTGTTCCCAAGATTGGGAAGATACCCAGGGCAGCACAGGCCAATGAGCCTTGGGAACCTGTGCCCCATCCCACACCAATGTCTTAGGCGGGGATCGGGGGACAGCTAAGTCTCTGGGGAATAGGGGAGTCAGTCCTTCAGGGCTGCAGGGAAGCTGGAAATTATATTTTGCTGCTTCTGAGCCCAACGAGTGGCAAACACTCCCTCTGGCCAATGATGTGGTGTGAGAAGCATTTCCAGGCCCCACTGCCCTACAGGTGACAGGGCAATCATGCAGCAAAGGGAATGCAGCAGTGGCAATTATGCCGAACACAGGTCAAGAAGCAGCTTCCCCATTTCCTTGGACTCATGAGCCCCAGGATCCTTGTGCAATCTAACTGAAGGGGAGGGAGCCCCAAGAATGGCCAGTATTGTGTTTGTGTTTCTTGCTAACCCTGTTAGTAAGGGAAATAGATGCTTGGAGCCAGGTGTAATTTGATTTAGAAAAATAAAGAAATGTGATGCTTCTTGCACCTGAATGTGGAGGAACAATTCATAACTTACACCATCCACTTATTAATTCCTCTGTCCACATGTAGATCACCTTGACTTTGCTGCTGAAAACCGCATTCTCCTTATCGTTCAATATCCAGAATATTCGAGGCACTTTGCAAGAGCTAACTAAGGTTTATATAAATATTATGTCTTAAGTTCTTATCAAAAATCCATTTTCCAGTATTTATGTTTTAGATTTCTTGCACCTTTTGCTGGTGCGGCAGGGAAGGGTGGGGCGGGTTCTTAGCCAGGAAATTTTTAAAGTGGCTCCCAAGAGAGTGAGGAGCTGAAAACCAAAGAAAGCAAACCTTGAATGTGTTTGCAGCAGCCTGAAGCAATTTGAGAAAGTAGGGTTAGAGGGCTTGCCAAAGATGTAGGCATGGAAATTATTTCCCTTTTTAATGCAGATAGATGAAAATAAGAAAATTGTCCTAAGGGGTAATTCACCCAAATGGAAAAGTCTCTTTAGCATTCCTACCAATTGTACATTTAAATTTATTCTAGTAAATATAAATGTAATATGTATATACATATATCCATACATATATACATATATTTACTAGAAAAAAATTAAATGTCTAATAGATAGGAATGCTAAGATAGATATAAATATAGAAACAGATATACAAAAGTCAAAAGAAATTTAAAAAAAAATACACATAAATATCTGTCTTTTCTTCTGTTTTTCAGCCCTCCACTTATTCGCCCCAGGGGAGGTATGTTACTGATCTCATCTCTGCAGAAATATCCTATGCACTTGTACATATATACATGCTAAATACATTTTAATACGAATGACACCTCAGGGCACATAGTGCTCTGCACTTCACTTTTTAAACTAAGACTTTTGTTGTTGGAATGAACCAGCCTCTATCAATGGTCATGAGAATGAGTCCAATAGTCTGCTTTGGAAGCCATGCTGAAATATTGGGGATGAATTTCAAAGGCTCTTTTACGTTAGTGAGGTCAGGACCTGCCAAAAGGTGTAGGAAATATTTCTAAGGGGCAGTTTTCTGGGTTTAGTTGGCTCATGGAAGAAAATCTGAGAGGAGTGTTCAGGGTCCCCCTGACAGCAGAACCTTGGCCTCTCTATACTGTCAGGACACATCGTTTCCTCCAAGACTGTCCTGGGAGGGGATCCTATTTGGAGATGGCTTCATTAATTAATGGCAGAAAAATGCATCGTCCTCAAGAAGACTCCCTTTCCTTTTCACAAATGGTTTAGAAAAATAAAATAAAGTTAAAGATGTGGAAAACATCCACCAAGATGAGGCTAAATTCAGAATTCAGAACCTGAACAGGGAATCATAGTTCAACATGCGAAGAGCCAGGACCACCAAGGTGGCCAGAAATCTGAGTGAGTGTCAGAGAGGAAGAGTGAGCTTTTGTAACACGCTGAACTGTAGAAAATTCTCAAGACATTTCCTTTTCCAATAAAACTTCACATAACAAAGCTGTTTTTGACAGGGTTGAAGTTCCTATGGAAGTGATATGGAAGTCTTTGCTTTGCAGGTGCAGGAGGTCCCCCAAGATAAGTCCAGTGGGGTTGTCAAGAGCATTTCATTTGTGACTCAAGGTTGACATAGCTGGAGGACAAGAGAGAAAACAGGAGAAAGCCTTGCCCTGAGAACACCCCCTATGAACAAGGGAATCCACCCAAGCCCCATTCTCTCTTTCAGGACAAGGTCGTAAGAATACAATGCGGTTACACAGAGGGAAGAAACAAAGGAAAAGTACTTCATAATAATTACCTCATTTAATTCCTGCAGAAGGGGAAGGAGAGGACATTGTTTCCATTATATTAACCACATTCCAGAAAAATTGTAGAGTAGGGAAAGAGAGAAAAAAAATTACTCCTAATTCCATAATTGAAACAAAGCTATTGTTACCATTTTGGCATCATTTTCCATCCTGACATTAAAAATATTTGTTATTATTTTCACATAATTATAGTCAAAGTGGTACAACTTTATAGCCTCCTTCTTAATTTTTCACCAACCATTATAGCATTATAATCATTATCACATATGCACTTTCCCTGTTGTCAAATTCTTCAAAATCATCACCTTCCTAAATGTTAACCAATCATCTAGATACTGTCAACATTATTTGGACATTCCCTTATTGTGGAATATTTGCATTGCTCCTGGGATTTTATAACTGCATTATTTTAAATAATACTACAATTTCAGATGGTTTTATTTAGATAATCCCCCCCCTCCTGGTTGGGCAGGGGAGAGGAAAAGGGAAGGCAAGAGGAATTAGGTGGACAACCATCCTGAGATGCCCTCAGGAACTTGGAGACAAGATTTCCTTTGAGAGTTCTACTATAATAACCGACCCATAATCAGGGAGTTCAGAAATTTGAGATGTTACCCTGAAGGGATGGAGGCAGGGAAGAATGAAGCAGTATTAATGGCACCAATGTAACTAAAGTATATCACAATCAGAAGTAGCTGGCCAGGCAAGCCCAGAATATACAAGACCATACAAGTAAGGGAGGGGGCGGGACAGTCCTGATGTATTCCCATTTTCTCAGCATTATTATTAATACCTCCCACTTGCCTCCATTTCACTCTCAAACTGTATTGTTTCAGAAAATAAATTATATGGTCACCATCCTACCGATGATTTGACAATGCCAGGCCTCCCTATTCTAGGGGACCAGAAAGATGTGCCCTCATCTGCACAAATAGGCTGGGATGGACCCTTTTCCATCTCGAGGGGTGGAAAGAGGGAAGGGGAGTCTAAAATACAGATGACAGTCACCAGTTCCTCCACTGTACAAATGTTGCCAGAAGACAGGGCCTCAGAAAGAAATTAAAGCACATAACTCTAAGAGCTGCTGGGAGGAATACTGAAACCACACCAAGCTAGCCGAAGTGGGGGCACCCAAAGCATCCCCTCACTGGTCTGGACCCAGAGTTGCCTTGTGGTTAAGGCACCTGTGAGCTGAAGGACCAGGTCCCTCCACCTGGAGAGATGGAGGGGTCACCAAAAGGTTTCTTGGGCTTCTTGAATGATCCAAAACTCTGAAGGGTGAGCCAGCATTGCATGACT
This sequence comes from Ailuropoda melanoleuca, assembly GCF_002007445.2. NCBI lineage: Eukaryota > Metazoa > Chordata > Mammalia > Carnivora > Ursidae > Ailuropoda > Ailuropoda melanoleuca. The sequence continues at coordinate 91,856,333 of NC_048223.1, forward strand.
GAAAAGGGAGAGGTCACGACCAGCACCATTGAAATTGCAAGGATTATTAGAAACTTTTATCAACAGCTATATGCCAAAAAACTAAACAATCTGGAAGAGATGGAGGCCTTCCTGGAAACCTATAAACTACCAAGACTGAAACAGGAAGAAATAGATTTCTTAAATAGGCCAATTAACTATGAAGAAATTGAGTCAGTGATAAACAACCTTCCAAATAATAAAACTCCAGGCCCAGACGGTTTTCCTGGGGAATTCTACCAAACATTCAAAGAAGAAATAATACCTATTCTCCTAAAGCTATTTCAAAAAATAGAAACAGAAGGAAAGCTACCAAACTCATTCTATGAGGCTAATATTACCTTGATCCCCAAACCAGGCAAAGACCCCCTCAAAAAGGAGAATTACAGACCGATATCCCTGATGAATATGGACTCCAAAATTCTCAACAAGATCTCAGCTAATAGGATCCAACAGTACATTGAAAGGATTATCCATCACGACAAAGTGGGAGNAGAAATCAGTTGCATTTCTATACACGAATAACGAGACTGAAGAAAGAGAAATTAGGGAATCCATCCCATTTACAATAACACCAAAAACCATACGTTACCTTGGAATTAACTTAACCAGAGACGTAAAGGACCTATATCCTAGAAACTATAGATCACTTTTGAAAGATATTGAGGAAGACATAAAAAGATGGAAAAATATTCCATGCTCATGGATTGGAAGAATTAACATAGTTAAAATGTCCATACTACCCAGAGCAATCTACACTTTCAATGCTATCCCGATCAAAATACCGAGGACATTTTTCAAAGAACTGGAACAAATAGTCCTTAAATTTGTATGGAACCAGAAAAGGCCCCGAATCTCCAAGGAACTGTTGAAAAGGAAAAACAAAGCTGGGGGCATCACAATGCCGGATTTCGAGCTGTACTACAAAGCTGTGATCACAAAGACAGCATGGTACTGGCACAAAAACAGACACATCGACCAATGGAACAGAATAGAGAACCCAGAAATGGACCCTCGGCTCTTTGGGCAACTAATCTTTGATAAAGCAGGAAAAAACATCCGGTGGAAAAAAGACAGTCTCTTCAATAAATGGTGCTGGGAAAATTGGACAGCTACATGCAAAAGAATGAAACTTGACCACTCTCTCACACCATACACAAAAATAAACTCCAAATGGATGAAAGACCTCAATGTGAGACAGGAATCCATCAAAATTCTAGAGGAGAACATAGGCAACAACTTCTATGACATCGGCCAGAGCAACCTTTTTCACGACACATCTCCAAAGGCAAGAGAAATAAAAGATAAAATGAACTTATGGGACTTTATCAGGATAAAGAGCTTCTGCACAGCCAAGGAAACAGTCAAAAAAACTAAGAGACAGCCCACGGAATGGGAGAATATATTTGCAAAGGACACCACAGATAAAGGACTGGTATCCAAGATCTACAAAGAACTTCTCAAACTCAATACACGAGAAACAAATAAACAAATCATAAAATGGGCAGAAGATATGAACAGACACTTTTCCAATGAAGACATACAAATGGCTAACAGACACATGAAAAAATGTTCAAAATCATTAGCCATCAGGGAAATTCAAATCAAAACCACACTGAGATACCACCTTACGCCAGTTAGAATGGCAAAGATAGACAAGGCAAGAAACAACAATTGTTGGAGAGGATGTGGAGAAAGGGGATCCCTCCTACATTGTTGGTGGGAATGCAAGTTGGTACAGCCACTCTGGAAAACAGTGTGGAGGTCCCTTAAAAAGTTAAAATTGAGCTACCCTATGATCCAGCCATTGCACTACTGGGTATTTACCCCAAAGATACAGACGTAGTGAAGAGAAGGGCCATATGCACCCCAGTGTTCATAGCAGCATTGTCCACAATAGCTAAATCGTGGAAGGAGCCGAGATGCCCTTCAACAGATGACTGGATTAAGAAGCTGTGGTCCATATATTACTCAGCTACCAAAAAGAACGATTTCTCAACATTTGCTGCAACACGGACGGCACTGGAGGAGATAATGCTAAGCGAAATAAGTCAAGCAGAGAAAGACAATTATCATATGGTTTCACTCATTTATGGAACATAAGAAGTAGGAAGATCGGTATAAGAAAGGGAAGAAGAAAGGGGGAGTTTTTGCCTTCTTTTTGAAGGGGGAATGAACCATGAGAAACTATGGACTCTGGGAAACAAACTGAGGGCTTCAGAGAGGAGGGGGCGGGGGAATGGGATAGGATGGTGATGGGTATTAAGGAGGGCACGTATTGCATGGTGGACTGGGTGTTATACGCAAGTAATGAATCATGGAACTCTACATCAAAAACTAGGGATATACTGTATGGTGACTAACATAATATAATTAAAAAATATTATTAAAAAAATTAAAATTAAAAATAAAAATAAAAAATGGTAAAAGGACCTGAATAGACATTTTCCCAAAGAAGACATATAGATGGCTAGTAGGCATGTGAAAAGATGCTCAACATCACTAATTATCAGGAAAATGCAAATCAAACCACAATGAGATATCATTTTACACCTGTCAAAGTGGCTAAAGATCAAAAACACAAGAGACAACAAGAGTTCATGGGGNTATCATTTTACACCTGTCAAAGTGGCTAAAGATCAAAAACACAAGAGGCAACAAGAGTTCGTGGGGATGAAGAGAAAAAGGAAACTTTGTGCACTATTGTGGGAATGCAAACTGGTGCAGCCACCGTGGAAAATAGTGTAGACATCCCTCAAAACATTAAAGATAGACTAACCACACGGTCCGGCAATTTCACTACTGGGTATTTACCCAAAGAAAATGAAAACACTAATTCAAAAAGATATATGCACCCTGATATTTATTGCAGAATTAGTTACAATAGCCAAGATATGGAAGCAACCCAGCCCATTGATAAATGGATGGATAAAGATGTGGAATGGAATATTATTCAGCCATGAAAAGAATGAAATCTTGCCATTTGCCACCACATGGATGGATCTAGAGGGTATTATGCTAAGTGAAATATACAAAGACAAATACCATATGATTTCACTCATGTGTGGAATTTCAGAAATGAAACAAACAAAGACAAAAGAGACCAACAAAAAAACAGACTCTTANTAGTTACAATAGCCAAGATATGGAAGCAACCCAGCCCATTGATAAATGGATGGATAAAGATGTGGAATGGAATATTATTCAGCCATGAAAAGAATGAAATCTTGCCATTTGCCACCACATGGATGGATCTAGAGGGTATTATGCTAAGTGAAATATACAAAGACAAATACCATATGATTTCACTCATGTGTGGAATTTCAGAAATGAAACAAACAAACAAAGACAAAAGAGACCAACAAAAAAACAGACTCTTAAATACAAGAATAAACTGGTGGTTGCCAGAGGGGAGGTGGATAGGGGGGCTTAAAAGTACACTTATTTTGATGAGCACTGAGAAATATATAGAATTATTGAGTCACCATATTGTACATCTGAAACTATTATAACACTGTATGTTGTTTATACTTGAATAAAAAAATAAATTTAAAAAATAAAAATAATTTAAAAATTGAGTTTCTGAGCCCACAGGTTGAAGGGCAGATCCTTTTTCCAAATATTTGATGAAGGTTTCCTTTTCATCTGTCTTTGGTTGTTCTGTATTTTAACTTTTATATTAGTTTGAACTTAACTTTGTGTGTTTGTTTTAGAACTAATTACTTTTTCTCCCTAATTTCTAACAGATTATTCCTATGTGACTCATGGAATAGCATATTTATAATTATTCATGTTGCTATATGTACCATATAGTCCTTCATTCATTCACATCTCAATATATCTGTATCTCTATGTATCAAGATCTTTATTTTTCTGTTTCATTGATTTGTCTATTCATGAACAGAAAACAAATTGTTTTGAGAACTGCATCTTTATAACAGAGTTTAATAATTATAAAGCTAAATTATTTTTACTTTAATTCAAAGAAGTATTTAAATATTCCAATTAATAGTCTCAGAATTTCTTCTGTTTCTAAAATAGACATGAGGATATTGAAATGACTTACATTAAATTTGTGCAATGGGAACAATATTTCCCATTTCACAATATTGAAATGACTTACTTTAAATTTGTGCAATGGGAACAATATTTTCACAATAGTCATTTTCTTACCTGGGAACATAATATTTGTTCAAATGTATATATTAGTTTATGTGTACATTTTATATTTCAGTAAAGATTTGTCATTTTCTTCATTGTGTTCACATCAATTTTCCTTAAAAATACTTCTAGGTGTTTCATGGTATTTGTTGTCATTCTTCATGTATTTTTCTCATTAAATTTTCTTATTGCTGGAGAGGTATGTCTTTTAACCACCATCTTATATGTGACACAATCAGGGCTGAGAGGGGTTAATAAACCATTCAGGATATATTAAGCTATCAAGTGGGAAAGCAGGAGTATAAAACAGTTGAGAACGCCTCTGATATCCAATGAGCTGTTTCCATTATTCTGTGCTGTTTCCATGGCTCTTGGCAATGGCTCTTCTAGGCATGCAGGTGTTGGGAACCTGGGACCTAGTCCCTTCACCGTTTTACCCTCTCCACACATGACCACCCACAGGACTTCCAATCCCCCATGTCTTTATCTGGACAGTGTTGCCTCTCACCCTTTCCAAAATTCCCTCCTTTTCTGAGTAATGTGCTGCTTCCCTCTTCAATAGGTAATATTCACTCCTATTTTCCTTGTGCCCGTTTTCGAAGCCATTAGTCATCAGGCTACTAGACATGTCAGGATCAACACAGAAAGCAAGACCAGATCACAGGACATCCGAGGGACAGGGCTGCAGTCTGCCCACCATACTTGGTGAGGGGTGGCCAGGACTCTGGAGGTACAAAGGGGACAAGGAGCTGATATTCTGAGGCTGGCTGTGGCAGTGGGACTGAGACCAGGGCCTTCCCCGCAAAGTGATCCATCCAGCTTGCACCTTATTTTATATCCATCAGGCCAGGTGCTTTTCATGAAAAAAACCTGGCACGTGGAGTAAAGTGTGAACTGTCCCAACGGAGGGTACCATTTTCCTCAGTGTCATATCCCATGACTGTGATCGGTGTTCTTAAATCAGTGCTAGATCTTAACCAAATCCCATTGGGGTCCCCATTCAGCTTCAGCTTTTCACTCCATTGTTCCTATGAGGACGACTGGCTCATCATAATTATTCCACACTTACGAAACTCTTCCAGTATGGAGAGAGGGCTTCCATTTGGTTTCTCAGTTACTATGCACAGTCCTCTACAATATCTTATTGTAACTCAGATAAATTAACTGAAACACAGAAATGATGAGGTGGGCCATGTATAACACAGGAATGCAGGGAACACAAATATTATAAGCTCCAGTCTTCTCTGTGTCAGGGCTACAGCTCAGCTGCCAGATGGTTGTCTTTTTGTGATTTGGGTCTGAATCATCTTTAGTATTAGGGACAAGGAGCTACTTCCGTTCAGACCTGCTGGATATGTGAAGGCCCTACTGTCACATTAGGGACAGTGGGCATTTGAAAAATATTACCAGTCAGGTGTCTGTCCGCGAGGGGCCTAAGACCATGTTGGAGAGACAGATGCATGTGAAGTCTGACTTGAAGGTGGCGTGAGGGGTCATGACCAACAATAAGAGCCCTCACAAATCAGAGAAGGAGCAGTGGTCAGAAGCAAAGGGCCAGTCAGGCCCGACTCCATGAGGCTGAGTAGGAAAGGTATGCTTTAGACAGGAGGAAGGGGAGGATTCGAGTAGGGACCACAGCCCTGATGAAGTCAAGAAAGAGTGCTATCCTTTCTTAAGAAGAATCAGAGCAACTGAGTTGCCAAAAGATTGGGCTTCTCGTCTAATTTTTCCACCACTCTCTTTATAACCCCTCTTATGCTCCCCCCAGGGAAGACCTGCTACTTAGTTCTCAGAAATGGGAGTAGGCACTTGGATGCCTTCAGAATAAAGGACTCTATAAATACAAATGATAGGAAGCTCTCAACCCATATAAAGACATTTTTCAAAAGACCAAAGCAAAAAAAAAAAAAAAGAAAGAAAAAGAAAAGAAAGCCAAAGCAAAGGATAAATAACAAAAGCACCAATACCGAGAGGTCCAGGCATTATTTTTAGACCATTTCTCATGGCTCAAAACAGACGTGCAAGATTGGAGAGGTGATGCTGGCTACCAGTCATGTTCCATTTTGGTCCTCACCCCCAGGAAGTGCTGAATCCTTGTTTTGTTAAAAACATCCCAGAATGGATTTGTTGTCAGCTGCTCTTGATCTCTTAAAATTTCCTGCATTTGCTGCTGACCGGCATTCCCGGCCTTGATAGAAGTCCAGACAAAATTATTACCCTATGAGCTGTGGCTTTGTAATCAGCAGCCTCAGCCACCCTGGCAGCTACTGCTGGATGGAGCGCCAGGCAGCCCGGGCGGCAGGAAGTCAGGCTGCGGAGCCAAGCCTGGGCTGTGAATGTCAAGCAGCCTCGGACCCATCCTTGTCTCCAGGTCTCTCCGTTCCTGCTGTGGCTTGGGACAATGAGTGACGTTCTACTGTCAGAAACCTGGAGAGAAACCCTGCCACAAACACAAAGTGAAGTTGCATAACGAAGTATAAGAAATGCTATTAATTGTTTTCTGTGTGTAGTTCAACTCAGTGGGAATGTGTAAACACGGACTTTACGGAGCCTTTGTGCCCCATGAGCCCCCAGGCCTGAAATGAGGGGTCTTTCAAAACACAGGAGGATCAGCTCCCTGGAACTGAATCTCTTGGTTAGTTAGCATTTCTGCAGCAGTCTAAGCTGAGTCCTCCTGACTCCCTCTACAGAGTCTCACAATGACTGGTTCTCCTGGGAGAAGGACAGTTTCTCTCAGGATCCTCAGCATCTAATCGAGGCGGGTACGTGATTGGCACCTGTGGACTGGTGAAGGCAAAGGAGGGTGGGGGAGGGGAGGCAAACAGTTCGGAAGACACGAAGGAGGGCACTCCATTTACCCAACTCCAATTCCTGTCTCCAGAGTCCAAGGGCACCAGTGTCCAGCAGCTTCCGGGTTATGGCAGAATGCCACTTGAAGCAACTGTGTCGGAAAAACAGAGTCCCATCCTTCTGGTCTGTCACAGAGGCTTTCCTATGGCTGAGAATTAAAACTGGAGAAACCACAACTGAGCAGACTTCAAAATTGTCCTCCCCTAGCATTTAACAACCCAAATCGTTTGTGCCATCTTTTTGTTTTCTTAATACATGGACTTTGAGTTCCCAACAATTAACTGCTAGGAATAAATTGTGATATAGAGCTCTACCATTAATCCTGAAGGAAGGTAGCTAAACGTCAGAGCAAGAAGACTCGTGTTTCCCTTTCCTCAGCTCCCTGAACATGTCTTCAACTGTCATACACTAGAACTATAAAATATGACTTTATAAAAGCCAAGGGAATGAAGGGAAAAGAGAGGTTCCATTCTTTAGCTTCCATTTCGATGTGCTGGGAGGTTGCTAGTGGGGGGAGAGAAAATTGGAGCCTGCGCCATATGATTTGTAGGAAATTGTATCATCTTAAATTTCCTTGCAAGCTGCAAAGTTATTGGATCTAAGAAAGCAAAATACACACACTTAGTTTGTCAAATTTATTTCATAGTTTAACTATAATTGCTGAAATAAAAGAGAGGAATACCGATTTTCATGAGAGGCAGACATAAACACACCCTTATCAAAGCTCATGACTTTCATTAATCTTAAATGTGTGTAGTGTGGACTCCCTTAAGAGGCCACACCATACCATTTCCAATCACTACTTGTAGCATTTCTAACAAACAGCTATGCAATTATCCATGTTAGAGGTGACTTCTGACCAAAGCACAACAGAAGTTGCCTCCAACTTGTGAAAACCAGAGTTAATGAAACTCACCCTTAAGTTGCAGTAATGTAATTAGAATGCCCTTGAACAGCACTATTTTTAAAACTCCTTTATTTTAGCTGAATCTCCCAGTGGCCATTACAGCTAAGAAAAAATGAACAAGCTAATTTTCATTTCCATGGAGAGAAACACAGTTTTAGAGCACATTTTACTTAAGAATATCAAATTAGGGGCGCCTGGGTGGCGCAGATGTTAAGCGTCTGCCTTCGGCTCAGGGCGTGATCCCCNTTTAGCTGAATCTCCCAGTGGCCATTACAGCTAAGAAAAAATGAACAAGCTAATTTTCATTTCCATGGAGAGCAGCACAGTTTTAGAGCACATTTTACTTAAGAATATCAAATTAGGGCCTGGGTGGCGCAGAGGTTAAGCGTCTGCCATCTGCTCAGGGCGTGATCCCCGCGTTATGGGATCGAGCCCCACATCAGGCTCCTCTGCTGGGAGCCTGCTTCTTCCTCTCCCACTCCCCCTGCTTGTGTTCCCTCTCTCGCTGGCTGTCTCTGTCTCTGTCAAATAAATAAATAAAATCTTTAAAAAAAAAAAAGAATATCAAATTATTTTACTATTCTGAAGATCTTCCCCAAGCTTAAGAACTCTAAAAGGAACAAGTGTTTTTGCAGCTACTTCAGAGGGAGAAACGGAGTCACAAAGAAACTGGGCCCTAGATAAATTTACCCTCTTCTCATTTTAAGGAATCAAGGCTACACTTCAGAATTCCCAAGAACTCAAGCTCAAGTGTACTATGACCTCAAGAATTCTGACTTCCAAGGTGTACATAACGTATACACAGTTTCGGAAAATGTGTCCATGCCAGAACTTCTCCCTAAATAGAAGCTGAACCAGAAAAGTCTCCAGTTTTCTTTACCTTCCATTATCAGTGGTCCCTGTTCACTCCGACACTAGAATACCCAGGTATTGAACAAACAGGGCTCATCATTTACACAAAACTTCAGGATTTGCCTGTTTTTTTACATAAATCCAAAATCTGAAAATTATCATTTCAAATAATTGGACTTATTTTCATTCACACCAGTGATTTTCTAAGCTGCAGACAATTCCTTGATTGTACTGGGATGACATGTATGTCAACTCAACAGTTTCACTCAACTACTGACTCATCTGATTATCTGTTTCACAACAGCTTTCAAAATATTTAATAAATCTTAACCAAACTTAATACCCTTATCTCTAAAGGCCGAATCTTAAAAACAAGACCCAAAAAATTAGTAACTGATTTGAAAGTCACAAAGAAACTCCCCTATCACACATTATTTGTAATTTAATAAAATCCAGCACATGGAAGAACTCTCCATGACACGTGAGGGCCCCCCATGAGGTCTGCAATTCATGCCCGCCATGGTGCTTTGTCAGCCACTGATCTTACCGCACCAGTAACACTCTGCCGCAGGCTTCATGAATCAAGCATTCAACTCTCTCTTCTTCATGCATTTAATGGCTAAACATAGATGTAATCAATATACAGAACCATGTCGCATTAAAACAGAGAAGGACCTTTAAAGTTGTGAGTTCAAATTCCCACCTAGAAAAGAGACCTTCCTACTACCCCTCCGACTTTGAAGGGTGTGCAGTGGAGCCCCCCTCCCCAAGGCTGAGCACTTCCCGTGAGCAGTGAACAAAAGGGAAAAGGAACTAACTGGTGTTGAGCTCCTTGAACAGTGTGTGCCCAGCACGTGCTGTGGTCACTCTGCTGTGACCCTGCAGGGGAATCTGGGTCTCTCTCTTTCACAGAGATTCATGGAAGTTCAGAGATTGAGCTTCCCCATGTCCTTCGCCTTTTGAGTGAAACGGCTGAGGTGGAATCCATGTCTGACAAACACCAAATCCCATGCTCTTTCTATTATATTGCTTCTCAAATGGCGATGGGTAAAATTACAATATGCCTTGCATCACGTGTCCACCGTTGGCTCTAATTTGCCTTTCTGAATCAATCCACATTATAGATAAGCCACACACCTAATCCATAGTGTTTATAGAAATATACCATTGATGGGCCCCCTTCTCTTTATCTACGATGTCTCCCAGGTCAAATACAGTATCTAGCTCCACAATTGCTCTTTGGTCTTCCATAACAAGCCTCTCCCTCTGCCCTGCAACAAGTCATTCTCCCCCCCCCCACCCCAGCACACAAATAAAACCTTCACTTCCTATTTAACAATTCCTGGTGGTCTCCCCCGTCCCCTGGAAACAACCCTAATTCCTCAGTGTGACTGCAGTACTCTCCGCTGAAGCACTGATGTGGTCCTACCCACTCACACTTCATATCTGATGATTCGGATGTGAAGGGTTACCTCACACCCCTGACAGTCCACAAACGCCCCCACCTAATTCCTGCCTGGGGACCTTTGCCCCCTTCATTTTTCCCTGCCTCAGGTCTCCTTGTGGCTGATTCTTCGTGCCATCCAGTTCTCGTCTGACAGGTTCTCATAGAGGCACTGCTAGCCTGGAGCCCAGATCTATAACTTTCTATCACATTATCTTTTTTTCTTTATTGCTCTTATCACTCTCCAGTGTTACCGCACTTTCCTCTTGTTTATTGTCTCTCACCGTCCTCATTCAATTAGATTGTCAGCGCCCTGAGCAGGGCCTTGTCTGCCTGGATCATAGCTCTGGACCTGAGCTAGGCCTGAAAAACGTAGAGGCAAAGATCATCCACTGAATTTCTTGAATGTTCCACATGACAGTCCTTTCCTCTGCATCCTCTCTTCTCTGGGTAAAAAGCACACAGTGTGTTGGCTATCCTTGAGTCTGCTTCTAGACTCCTGACACCCAGCGCCGGTTTCCCTCCAACACTGCTGAGTCCTGACCTGAGCACAGCCCTGCACTTGCCATGTGTTGGACGATGTGACTCCAGGAAGAACCTTAGACACATGAAGAGGACCTAAGGTTAGCAAAAGCAGACTAGTCTGTCAGAAAGCCTCAGTAAGGTTCAGTTCAGGCAGTTGCAGGCCTCTGCCTTTGCCCCTTGCCCTTCACTCTAGAACATGGCTGAGGGCAGTAGGGCAGAGGTTCCTGGATGGTGGGAGCCCCGTCTACCCCAGCTGCTCCAGGCAGATCCTCCCGTTCCACTCCCTTCCAACAGTGTCCGGGCCTCCATGCATGGCTTCATTGCTAAAGACAAGAAGCTCCAACAAAAGGAAGTAGGTTGCCCTTACTGCCTTTCCTATACTCTAACCACTGTCCCGGGGAAAATAATCTTTCAGGTAAAGTTCCAGTGGAAAGCTGGCATAATTTGGATTTCCCCAGAGCTTCCCTTGCCAGTGCATCATTACCTCTGGGCAGCCTGAACTGACCAAGAACATCTCAGAAAGGGGACTATCCTGGACAAGAACAAGTGTTTTGTGTGTTAGCATGTCTGGTTTACTTGTTCAAGATATGTTAAAGTCACATTCCACTCTCTTATCCTCCTGGCCTGTCATTTATGGAAACCACATGTCCCTACAGGATCTCTATATGAAGAGAGGGGGCTGTCTAAGCAGGATGTTGCCTATAAGCAATCTCTCCTGATTGACAAACATAGGACCAAGTGTCCACACTGCCCTATCGTACAGCCCTCCATAGCACTGAGGGACCATGGGTGTTCTTCTCCTCTTACTTGGTCAACCTTGAAGCTCTCCTCTCAACTCTGAGGCGGGTAAAGGAAGGGAGGCCACTTCAGTGGGAATGCTGAAGGCGTGGCCCTTAGGGAAGTTGAAGGAGGTCAGCCGAGTGCACACAGCAGTAAGTCTCCAGTGGGGCCATCAGGCAGTTGGCAGGCTCCAGGCTACATTGGCTGAGCCCTCATCCTCTGTGATCACGAAGCACGTTTGCCTCACATGGCAAGCACTGCTTCCTTTGTTCTCTTAGGTCTCCACTGGGGCTGAGCCTTTGGGAATGAAAATGCACAATAACAGCTTGCAAAGTCCTGAAGATTGTTTCTGTCAACAGCAGCTCTGTGTGAGCCGTGCCCCCTGACTGTATCTCCGTGAGGTCTTTCAGACACGGACATAGGTAAGTAGTAATCCTCTAGTAAAAGGGCCATGGAAACAAAATGAGTGAAGCTAAAACTGTCATCACCACCCACCACCCTCTCTTTGAAGTGGTGTATGTTCTCAGTCCTGTGACGAGTCTCTATGGAAGTTTGTCCATTTGCATTAGTCACCCCCCTCCCATCATGTGTGGGGCAGGGAGAGGCAAGAATGGCACTACGTGAAAGCAAAATCAACTTTTAACAAATACCTCATTTCTACCACAATTGGATCTTCCCCCAGAATGCCTAGGGGTAGACTGTGGTTATGATGTATCTTATGATATATCTTACTCTCAATCTAAAAATGTAAGATTGGCAGTTTAGCAAGTAGCCTTTCCAAGCATTACCTGCAAGCAAAGATGGCATCTAAAACCAAGATAAGAATGAAGCAGGCATGTGGGTCAAGGGTTATCACCAGCCATGACTGCACACTGGAACCTAAAAAGTTTTAGCAGTACCATGGGCCGGGGCCCACCCTAGACCAATGAAAACAGAATATCTCTGGGAGGGGAGTCAGACATCCTTATTTTTTTCAAACTCTCCAGCTGATTGTAATAGGCACCGGGGGTAAAAAACATTTGGCAGGCCCTAAAGAGACATTTTAACCGAACTCTGTTGCTCTTCCCATCAGCCTGGTTGCAATTCTATCCACGCAGGTAGTGTTTCTGTCCCACAGACATGTCATGGGACTCCATATTGTCTAGTCAGTGGTTCTTGGACTTTGACCTGTGTCTAAACCACCTGGGAGGATCATAGGGACCACAAGCTCCAGGCCCCTCAGAGAAGCCTGGGACGTGGGTCTTGGGAGTTCACAAATCTCTCCAGGTGAACCTGATGCCCACCGGAGTTCAATAAGCACTGGCCCAGTCCTTCCCAAGCATAAAAGATGACTCAGGAACAAACACAACCATTCCCATTCACACCAGTGATTGTCTGGACAGTGCTTGTTGCCTATAAATTAATAGTATTAGTTATGAGCCAATTGCCCCTCTTGTGGATCTGAGCCAAGTTAAAGTCCCCTCCTTAACCTTCTCTTTCCCCACATACCAGAATCCATTCTGGAGAACTATCCCTGAGCTGAAATCAGTGTCCTTAATCACTATAGACCTGGGACAGTCTTCTATCCTCTCCACCTTCCATCCTGGGAACACTGTTATGTGGGACCCTGCCTGATTCAGGGCCAGAGGTCTGTGCCCTTTATGCTCATGAAATGTGGGGTCTCTAGCCCCTATGTCCATGAAACAAGCATGTCCATGAAACAAGCATGTCCATGAAACAAGAATATGAGTGAGTCCATGTGGTCCAACAGGAAAGCCCCGATGAGACTCACCTTCCCAACCGCAGGTGTTGTAACTTCCCCACCAGGGCCACCCCCCCCAGTCTCTGCCATCTACAAGAGAGGGGCTTTTTCCTCCTGGGAAAGCAAGCTTCTGTTCACAGCTTGTTGAGGGCTCCAAGACTGGTAAGGTCCAAGAAGAGACACAAGCATGGCTGCTTAGCTGGCAAAAGGAAGGGGGCTGGAGGCTTTGGCCAGCCTGCTTGAAGGCATCTTTCTCAGCTGCAGTTTCCTGACTGAAGGAACCTAGAACAGGGAGGATATGCTAAAGAACTCTCACCCACTCAGCCTGCCTTAAATCCAGCGAGTGGCTTTCCCAGCACTTAAGATGTAGTAATGCCTCATCCTGAATCCCAGGATGGAGGCAAAGGGAGGGGACAGGTGTGAGCCAGTCCACTCTGTCCAGACAGGCATGAGGCCCTGAGGAGCCAGACTCCATGTCAAGGACCATCCTCCATGTGGACCCCATTTGCCAGTCTGCCCTGTCCATTCTGTGCCACCACCCTCGGCCTGCCTCTCTTTCCCTCTGCAGTATCCCCACCTCTGCCCCCTTCCTCTGTATCATCCCTTCGCATAGATACAGTCCCTGTCTTTTATCTTCGGGACTTAAGCCACTCTCCAAACAACATTTATTCTCTCTTTGGCTATACACATTTTTGAAATGCCCTAGAAAATTTCTCCCCTGGCAACACGAAGCCACCAAGGGGCTGATGGCAGGGCCATTCTCACCTTCCCAGAGTTCTCTGCAGCCAGGAGCCCAGTATTCTCTGGGCCTGGGGGAAGAAGGTGAACAGTGTGGAGAGGGAAAGAGGACTACTCTCTGGCTGCCTGGACGACTATTTTGTAGAGAAGTACTGGGTCGGCACCTATGGGGTAGAGTTTTAAATAAGAAGCAAGCTAGGGGGGCCCCTGGGTGGCTCAGTTGTTAAGTGTCTGCCTTCGGCTCAGGGCATGATCCCGGCGTTCTGGGATCGAGCCCCGCATCAGGCTCCTCCGCTGGGAGACTGCTTCTTCCTCTCCCACTCCCCCTGCTTGTGTTCCCTCTCTCGCTGGCTGTCTCTCTCTCTGTCAAATAAGTAAATAAAATCTTTTAATTAATTAATTAATTAATTAATTTAAAAAAATAAAATAAAATAAGAAGCAAGCTAAAGCCAGGCTTTTGGAAATGGAACTCAAATTCCAAAAACTTAGCACATAGAGCATCAGTTTTCAAACCTTACTATGCGTAAGAATCACCTGCAAGAGATGAAAATGCAGATTTCAAGGTCCCTGCCCCGGAGATTCTGCCTTGGCATGGGGAGCTGAGGAAGGTGCATTGTAGCAAGCCCTGAGGGCCTGTGGACACAGGTATTCCAAGGGAAGATTCTGAAGACCCAATTATAAAGCAAAAGTGAACCCAGGGATGGCCTGAGGCCAGATGGCCAGAGCCACAGCACAGCACAGAAATCCGAGAGAAGCTGAAGTCGGAACGGCACAAAGGAGATAAGCAAGAAGTGTGTGGTTTCAGCTCCCAGAGCATAACTTCCTTTTATTCTGAAAGTCCCTGGCTCCTTAGTCCAACCCTGGTACAATGCTTGAAATATGAGCGGGTCATAGGGAATCTCAGGGAATATGAAATCCTCCTCCTTAGAAATAGACTCCTAATTTATAGAGTTGTGAGTCCACTCGAGAGCAAAGGGCTGGATTTATTGCTGGTAAAATATGAAGGATGTAACATGATAGCTCTTCAAATCTCCTGTTATATTTTGATGGGCCAAGCAGTAATTGCCTCCAGAGGTGAGGCCCTGATGGTTCAGGGGAGGAATTCCCTCAGGGAGGGGAGGATCTGAGCAGGGCCACAGAGCAGAACAGAACGAGACCTGCAGGAAGAAGACAGACGTGGGTGGGTCCACCCAAGGCAGAGGGATTGGAAAATAAGGAAGCCACAAGGACAGACAGACAGAAGGTGATGGGCAGGGTAGAAAGGAGCCAGGAACTTGCTCAACACAAATGCAGGAACCCCGCTCCCATTCCGGATAGCACTGAAATGGCTCTCAAGGATGCCCATGTTCACGCACGGCTTCCTCTGGGTGAAACCGGCACAATTAGGGGCCGTGGGGTGAGTCACTCTCACCCCACTCTGGCCTTTGTGGGCTTTTCTCAGGCAGAAAACTAGAGCCAAATTAGGATACTCCAAGGACCGAAAGGCACCAAGCCCTGCTGGCTTGGGACCCAAAGCCTCCAGATTTTCAACCTAATTTGTGATGATCCTTAAGTCATCCAAGCCTCATGTTCTTCATCCATGAAGGAGGTTTATCAAAGCCGCAGTGGCATGCAGAGGATCACTAAACACAGTCTATGTGATGCCAAGCTGGGGACGATGAGGCACGATCCTCACAGCCCTAGAAAGACCTCCATTCTTCTGGTCATCATGTAAGGAGTCATAGAGCAGCAGCAGTAAGGGTGCAAGAAGGTGACTTGGTGCACCATGAGGTTATCAGCCCCTGCCCCTCCGAGACTCAGGCAAAGCATCTCTAAGGAGCCACTCTTGGACTGGAGGACAGTGCACAGGAACAGGCCAGAGAAAAGGGAAGCTTGGGGAGGCAGTCAAAGTAACACACAGTAGCCCAAAAAAGCAGAGAGCAGCCAGGCCCAGGGCATGGGGGAGAACAGCCTCAAAAGAGAGGCAGAGACCTGACTGGGGAGAAATTTGGGTCCAGTTAAGGATTCTGCTTTTCATTCTGAAAACAACAAAAAAATGGTTAAAAAAAAAGGAAGAAGAAGAACATAGAGTCACTGAGGGATTTAGGCAGGGAAATGGTATGATAAAGTTTTGAAAAGGATCTCACTGGCCAGAGACAGTGTAGGAAAAGGATTGCAAGTAACAGGAGCAGACCCAGAAAAGGTATCAATTCAGTGATACAGGACAGAGATGCTGCCGCTCTCACCAAGGCGCTGCCTCTGGATAATGGTGGATGTGGCTGAGAATACCCGGCAGGTGACATTAGCAGGGGCAGACTGCATGTGGAGTCACTGAGAGGACGATGTCTGCCTGGTGATTTCCTAGCATGAAGGACACAGGAACAAGGAGTGACAACGAGCTCAAGAGTCTGATTCTGCTCTGATTATGTCAAGAGGTGCCATCCAAATAGAAGCTTCGAGAAAGCAGCTGGATATGTGTTTCTGGAGCTGAGAAGAAAGTTCTAGGAGAAGATTTCGATACTGCGTTTCAATGCTCACGGGAGCTCAGTGAAGTGATGGTCCTGAATGAAGGCCCAGGGCTGAGCCTGATGCAATGCCACTACTTACCCGCCTGAGCAATGAGCTGGCAGAGAAAAAGGAAACCAGGAGAGAATGGTGATCCAGAGGCCAAGAAAAGGGAGCATGTCAAGGGGTGAAGAGTGAACAATGTCAAAAACTGCTAAGAAGTTTAAAAAAAAAAAAGAGCATTTCATGGGCTGTACTGGTAGACAATGCTGAAAATGCTAAAAAGCCCGTAGATGGCAAAGTAGAGACACTCAGAGGCACGCAGAGAACAGCTGGGGCCAGTGAGGAAATGAGGTGAGAAATATAATCAGATCTCTGTTCAGGGAAGATCATGGTTATGATTAGGTAGCTTGGAATGGGGAAAAAATGAGTTAGGAATTCCAACATCTGGGGAATACTACAGTCTCGTAAGAAATAAGGAGGTCCAGAGTACGGCAGCTGTCCAGAGTGGCTGCAGAGAAGGAAGGGCTGATGATCAGTGGTGGTCACTGAGTTCATGGGAACCAAACAAGGATGACAGCAGAGTTGGAAAGAGAAATGCAGCTGGACTCCGTGGGTACCTGGGCTGCTAGATGATGAAGACACCAGTACAACTAGGAGATTGACAGCAAGGAGAAGCAGGTCCCCACTTTCCACATCGGGGGCAGGATGGCCAGGAATTCCATATTGAACACTATAGTTCGCTTTTGTCATTTTAGATCCCAGTAGAACGAGGACTCAAGGCAGGTAGGGATGGGGTCACCAGCAGGGACTGAAAGACCAGAAGAAGGGGAGGGGAGGTATCAGGAGAGGGGGACAGGCTGGGCAGGGATACTCCCCGGCATGTTCCTGCAGAGGTCAGAGAGCCTGGCCAGCACCATGGGACACAAGAGTCCTCTGGGCTTCTGGGTATGGAGGCACGGTTTCTATGCATGTTAAGGGTAGGAGTAGGAGCCAGATGGAAAGGGCTGGAGATGGAAGAGGGAGGCCAGGAAGAAGGGTTAAGGCGAAGGTGCTGAGAGGACACGAAAAGATAAATGGCCTGAGATTTCAGGGGAGTCCAAGGAGAGGAATTCTGCAGCTGCCTTGTTTTGCCCTGCTGTGTGTTTTTAATAGAAAAGATGTGGATATAAAGAAGTAGAAATGGCCAATAAACATGTGAAAAAAGAAGATCAATCAGTAATTAAGACAATGAAACATTTTCCAACTCTCAAAGCAACAAATGCACATAAACAATTTCTCCGGACACACCATTTGGGATTGAAAATAGGGTCAAATATCACAGGACAGTTTTTCTTTGCTCCAGCACCGTAAGCCCTCCTGGCCCTTATTCTCAGCACCCCTGGATGGGTTCTCTGGGCCCCCTGGTATGTCTTGCTCCTCCTGTTCCCTGTGGAGCACCTGTTTCCTCCACCTGGCTACAGTTGCCTTTGTGTAGAGGTGTGCACGGAGACCTCTGAAGGGCCACTGAGGCTCCCAGAAGCTATGTGAGAACATGCTTTCTATGCCAGGCAAGCTCAGTAGCCATTCCAGGATGTGTGGGAGATTGCCTCTACTGTCACAAAGGGAAAGAGACCATTTTCAAGGTGCAGAAGCAAAGCAAAGTGAGCACAGGAGGTTGGTCCTGAGTTAAGTGACCAGACCATTGAAAAACAGTTCCTGAGTGGCAGAACAAGGAACTAACCCAGGTTGTCAAAACCCAAACCCAGGCCCCATCCACCATACTTGGCTCCCTCCCTAAGTCCACCAGTGTCCCTTCTATCCAAAAACCAGGAGGTGGTGGGACATAGTCAGCTGGGGGAGGGAGCCAGAGCAGGGACCACTGGCATGGTCACGGCACAGAGCTGCCCTGCCTGATTCTGTCAGACACCAACACACACTGATCATTGCCTCATGTACCAGCAATGGGCTCACTCCTGGGATAGCTAGAGCATGCCACGGGCAGCTAACCATCAGAGTAAGAATAGAAGGGCAAGACCCTCATGGGTGCAGAGGCTTCCCACGGCCAAAGGCTTGCCATCAGCCAGCCTGTGCAAGAGAATCCTCCTCACCCTCCCTGGCCTCACTCTCCTCCTCCGTAGACGCACTGGGAAGGGTAGAGGGAAAGAGCTTTTTCGTCCCCTCCAGGCTCTGAATCCAGCTTGTTAGGTAGCACCATTTATGCTATTAATACAGGTATCCTTAGAGTCTCAGTTGCTCAAGAGTAAAATATTAAAATAAGTACGAGTCCATCGAACCACATTGTATGAAAAAAAAGAGAGAGAGAGAAGTCAAACACCAGCCTGGCTCTGAATAAGCCAGAATTTCAAATGTGGAGGTGAGGGAATGGCTCTCAAGTCTTGTCCTTACTATATACTGGCTCTGAGCTTCAGGGCCACACCTATGATGGTAATAAGTGATAAGAGCCACCTGCTGGGGCAGTGATTAGGGCCTCATGCAGAATGCAGGAATGTGCTCTGTCACTGCTTCTGCAAGCAGGTCTCACCTGTACCTAAGGCATGTCACTACGGTGGCCCCAGAGTTGTTGTTCCAAGTGTCACTGAATAGGTCAGCAGATAGGAACTCCCTTCTACCCAGGACTGGCTTATTTCCAGGCCTCCACTTTTTTTAAGCAAAAACAATGACAATTTTCTGTCTGTTGTCATTTCCTAAGAACACTTACGAGACAAAGTCTGTGCTATAGTAAACAGCCTGGGAAGCCAAATGTCTCTGGCTCCTGCAAGCATGTTAGGCATGATTCATCTGGTGGAAATTCTCTTTCTAAAGAGGGAAAAGCAGGTTAAACAAGGGCCTGCACAAAGTTGTCTTCCTGTGACAAACAAAAGCCTTGCCCAGCCCAGCCCATGAGGCCAGGCTCGGTAGAGCTCATTAACCAAGTCCACATGTGGCTTACAGGAGATTCTCCTTGGTCAGACTCTTGGGGAGGATAAGATGGTGATGATGGTGGTGGTGATGGTCATGATGATGATAACGGTAGTGATGATGACATAGTGCTCTTCCTGAATGCCCACTACTTCCCAGTGCAGTCTTCTCCAGGAAGCAATATTGTCCTGGCAAAGTTGTGGGGCCAGGAAATCTTAGACCGTATAGGGCTAGGGAAGGAGGGGAGGGCCTTTTAAAGGAATGAATGAAACACTGTGAGCCCCAGAGGGAGCTGCAGCTAAAATCCTGGCCTAAAGATGAGCCTGGGGGTGGGAGGAGGGTAATCCAGGACCACCCAGAGGGCTCAGAGAGCAAATAGCAGAAGGGTGGGAAGCACCATGATTGAGGCATCCAGGGCAGTGATGTTAGAAGGCAGTCGATCTTCTGAGCATGGCAATTTCATTTGGGGCAAAAATCGGTGCTGAGCAAATAGTTTACTGAGTGTATGAGATCTGAAGAAGCCATCATTATCCTGTTCTTGTGAACCAGGCCTCCCAGCCCAGACCATCCCACCTAAAACCAAAATCCACACCCTTCTGAGCCCTCCCCAAACCCCCCTTAGTCCACCCTACACTTTGTCCGCCACACTTTATATCACTTTCTGATTTGCTCTGTAATTTATGGATTATATTAGTTATTTGTTGACTGCCCCTCACACACCCCTCAGTTAAAATACACATCAGCTGCAGGAGAACAGGGAACTTCGTTTTGCTTACTGATCTACCCCATGCACCTAGAACCATGCCTGGCACATAATACCTACTATGTATTCATGATATTTGTGAATGAATGGCCCTATGAGGTGCCCTGACTATCTTGGAACTGAACTGGCCCAGCTGGTGGTCCACACCACCCACTACACCATTATCTGTTGTGTAATTTTTCAGCTGGAGCTCACCATGCAGCTTTGCCTGAATAGACACAGACTCAGCCCTTCTGTCCAGACCTGGTGCTCCCTCTGCCATTGATTGGAACCAGATGGAGTCTCGCCTGTAACATGACTGAGCATTGATTTCAGTAAAGTAAGGAATTACCAAAATATAGTCATTACAATCTATCTTCATCTTGGCGACACATTTGGCGAGCTGTTATAAACCAGGAATTGAAAAGTAAATGTGAATTTATAGACCTCTCAGCTCTGCCCATAGGACCCTAATCTGGCAGAATTGTCATCTCTATTGAGCTATTACAACTGGTTGATGAGCTCTCCTGCCCACAGATTTTCTCTGAAAACTCAGGTCACCCAGCTATCAGAGCTGCATGATAATTCACCCTAGGACCTCAGATTTGGAAAGACCCTTAAGGTCATCTAAACACATTCCATCTGCTTAAACCAATGGCAGTAAATCAAAGCAACTAGTCTTCCGCACCATGCCAAGGCCCTGCACAGAGAACCCACCCAACTCCAACAGTGGTCCCACACACAAAATGGATTATCTGCTCCTCAAAACTGAGTAAGCCTTAAAAAGCCTGAGAGATCAAGGAACTTAGTCCAGGCAGGACAAGTAACTTGCAGAACAAATACTTGAACCCAAGTTTCTGACTCCAGCCTATTACACTTGACCATTATATCCAACACCGGCTCTGAATTCTAGAACGAATTATCAATGGAAATGCAGACAATTGGGTGACTCTTAGGCTCACAACACTTGAACTCACCAATCAATCTTGATACCATTAAAACTGACATCAACAGACATGATTGCTTCCCAATATGATGCAATAGGAAGTACAAAGTATTCATATAAAGTATTCTTGCCAAAAAAGAAAAAAAATAACGAGCTTAATTGAGCCTTGGGTATAACTACCAGTTTGCAGGAAGCATAGAAGATAAAAAACTTGTGCAATGAGAGGGCAGTCAGCCCAATCCAAAACATAATACACTCTACAGGACATGACCCATGNATAATGAGCTTAATTGAGCCTTGGGTATAACTACCAGTTTGCAGGAAGCATAGAAGATAAAAAAACTTGTGCAATGAGAGGGCAGTCAGCCCAATCCAAAACATAATACACTCTACAGGACATGACCCATGACCCAGTTTGTTCCACAAACAGATGCATGAGAAAAGGAGGGAGAACTGTTACAGATTAAGAGAAACCTAAGAAACACATCACCTAAATGCCATGTGGGGATCCTCTCTGCATCCTTGAATTCAGCAAAGCATCTGTAAGAAGATAGTTTGATGTAAATTTTTATGTAAATATTTATTAAAATATTAATGATTGTTGTACTAAATGTGAAAATAATACAATGATTGTGTTTTTTAAAAAAGTATTTTCTGTTGGAGATACATACTGAAGTATTTGTGGGTGAAATGACATAGTATCTAGGATTTGCTTCAAAGGAAAGAAAAAAAGAAGGGGTAGATGAAATGAAATAGCTGAGTGTTGATAATTATTGAAGCTGGGAGACGAATAAATGAGATTGCATTATACTATCTGTTCTACCTCTGTGTATGTTTAACATTTTCCATAATAATGTTATGTTTGAGAAGAAGTGATGTCAGGGAATAGAATTTTTTAATCCAAAAGTAACATTATGCTCTAGTGGAAATGGTCAAGATTTTCCTTTGAAAAGCCTTCCCTTTACACAAGATAAAGTTACCAACTTAGAAAAATGCAATAGTTTCCAACACAGGGAGGGTCTCATCAGGAATATACCACAGAAACCGAAAGGGAAATGATTAGGAGATAAAACCATATAAAACTTAAGAATATGTGTATGCTTAAAAATACTAGCAAAACATTTAAATGCATGTGATGAATTGGGAAAATATGTGTAAAGTACACGTCATAAAAAGCTAAACATTATCATTAAATTAAAAATATCTTATAAATCTGTAAGAAAAAATAAAATACTCTGTCCAAATTGACAAAAGATATGAGCAGAAATTTTGAAGGAAAAAGGGTATAAAGATCAATCTGTATTAGGGCAAAACAAGAAGCCAGGGTCATTTGCTTTGGTTTGGTTTTTTTTAAAGATTTTATTTATTTATTTGAGGGAGAGCACACGAGAGAGAGAGAGANTGCACTCGAGAGAGAGAGTGAGAGCACACAAGCATGAGCAGGGGGGAGCGGCAGAGGGAGAGGGAGAAACAGACTCCCATTTAGCAGGGAGCCCCATTCAGGGCTGGATCCCAGGACCCTGGGATCATGACCTGAGCCAAAAGCAGATGCTTAACCAATTGAGCCACCCAGGCGCCCCAAGGCCAGGTTCAGTTGTAATAAAATCAGTGCATATTGGGGCACGGTATTGACAAAATTATCATATTAAAGAACACGTGATAGTCTGAACACAGATAATAGCTCATGGAGATTGCCCTTCCCCTTGACTGCTGGTGGGCCTGGAAATTGGATCACATTTCCTATTTGTATGTAGCAAAAACTGCATTCATGCCCACTGCCCCAGCGTTACCTCTTGCAGTTACTTATTCATCAAAATGAAAATCAGAAAGAGGTTGTCTTGTGGACAGTGTTAAGCACAGAGAGTTTTCTCTAGATGCTCTATGAAAATTATTAGTGCATGACTCAGAACTTCACTGATGGCCAGAAAGGCTTGAAATCTGGTGCTAGCCCTATTCTTGTGGTTTGGTTTTCTTCTTATCCCACAGACTAAACGCTTGCATTTCATTCCATAGTAACTGAATAACTGGAATGGATCTAAGAAAAAAAAGTGTCTATTTTTGCTAATATGTATAAGTCACCTATCATAAACCTACTGGTTCACTGGATACCATTTTGTACATAAGTCTAAGAAAATAAGAAAATAGTTTTCTTCAGTCACATCACCTATTTGGTCTCAGAATCTTAATCTGCTCAGTGAACATATTAGCACAGTTCCAGAAAATACACCCATTGGTCAATACACAAGTTCTAGTCCACAATGGAAAAGGTTCCCTTGTATGATCCAGGACGTGAAGACAGAGCCAGATTCCCTAAGACGTATTCTTGGACATTTCCAGAAGATTGATTTTTCTCCAAGCCTTAGATTGCTGCAGGACTGAACTCATGGGTTGCCAGCCATTGGGGGTGGGGGGGGGGGAATTTACCAATCACTGAGAACACACAAACTAAGGGATGCACTGCCCAGTGTGCTTGCTTTGGTTTTACCCGAGGAGAGTGAGTCTGTGTGGGAAGGAGTTGCCCAAGTCTCCTGTTCTAAGAGCGAAGGTGTTGTTTTGAGTGCAGTTAAAGGCCAGCTACCATGGAGAGAAGATCAGCCTCAACACATCCATGCAAACCACAGCCTGAAGACCTAAAGCTCCTGCTGCCTGGAGGAGCAAATCCACGGACAGAGCAGCAGACTGGCAGCCCATCTGATAAAGCCAATGAATGACACGTGTGAAATAGCTTGGGAACGGCACCAGTAAACAGAATGAGTGAGTCTGTGAGCTGATCCCAAAGGTGACTTTTGAGGAAATGCTTTGGTTTATCCAGATTCAAATCTGAATGGAATGCTGCAATATTTCCAGAAACATGAGGCATTGATTTGTCATCAGGAGAGGAAAGACTGACGTTGACTTTCACGATGAGAATAGAGATTCCTGCCCCTACCCTACCCTCCTCCTTTTTTAGAATGACACTTAGAAAATCTAGCATCATAATAAAAGGCAAACCAGAGAAGAAATGGAAGGTGATAGCCAGAAAGAATATCTGCCAATAACATCTTGGATGCAGTTCTGAGCAGTCCTCAGGATNCCTAGTCCTCAGGATGCATTCCCAGTTTGGCACAGAGAGTAACATCAAGGATATATTAACAGTTCAATGAATATTTGAGGAAAGGAGGCACTTGATCCAGAGAGCCAGTTCTCAACCTGGGCTGCACATTGGAATCACTGGGGAGATCTAGCAAATACTGATTCTGGTCCCACCCCCAGAAATTGTGATTTATTTGGTCTGGTGTGCAGCCCAGGCGCTGGGATTTTTAAAACTCCAGGTGATTCTGATGGGTAGTCTGGGCTGAGGATCCCTGATCCAATAGGACAGCCAGATGAATGGGATGAGAAGCAGAGCTGTTATTTTTACACTACTATACTATTATGTTTAATTTACACTACTACACTACTTAATATCTCTACTCCTCGGTTTCCTTATTGGTATAAATGAGGATACGGACAGGTAGTATACTGTTCACATAAGATGAAATAGGATTGTCTGGTGAAAGCACTTTGAAAATCCCAAAGCACCATATAAGTAGTTATGCTGTAGAAATAATTCGCAGTCCATGTCTACTAGATACGTTATTTAACCAAGCATCAGCCAGATTACAGTAAGAGTAATGAGGTCTACATACATGCTGCTTTGTGAAACTGATAATTAGGGAAAATTCATATAAAATATCCTCAAAATTGTGTGGCATTTTCCAAAAGCATGAAAGTGAAATGCATGTAATAGAGTGTGCTGCGTGTGTGAGTGTGCATCTATCAGGAAGCCTGCTGCAAAGGGCTGGTGTGCACACTAAGGGAAGGGGAGAGGAGGGAGGAAGGAGGAGAGCGGAGAAAAGGGGAGGGAAGGAGAGAGAGGGGACTAGAATGGGACTCTTGGCTACATTTGCTTACCCAGATTATCCCTCTTCAGGTTATTAAATACCTAATTCAGTGTTGAAGTTTTTTTTTAATTTTGAAATCAGAGGCCCATTTTAAAAATATATGGTCATTATTGACTAATGCACACAACTGATTTTATTAATATTTGTGTGGCTCTATGTCTAAAAGAGTGAAAAGTTTGTATATAAGTTCATAACTACTACGGAATAGGCATATATGGCATAAACTGTTTTTCAAATATAGGAACATGTCATGATTAAAACCCCATTTGTTCACCGAGCACCATTTTGTGCAAAAAAGCTGAAAAAATAATTGTCAATTAATATTAAAATAAGATAAGGTCAAACTTACATTCAATGAATGGAGCAATATCAGAACCTATTTTCCAGAACTAACTAGACAATCGCTCTGAAAAATATCCTGTTGGGGAAATATATATATACATATATATGTATATATATATAAAGATTCCTTCCAGAGAAACTTCTCCAAAATGTGGTCCTTGTCACTTGAACACAATGCTGCACGTGCTGCCGATTTGACTCTTGACTCTCCCCCATCCCATTGGTGATTTGGGATCTCGCTCTCATGGTACAGGAAAGTCCTTATTTATTCAATGTGTTCAAAATAAAATACAAAGAGCACATTTTGATTCTTTTCCTCCAAACCGATGGCTATGTTTACCCGTCTGTCAAAGTTGTTTTAATAAAAACTTTCAAAATCATCTGCAAAGAATTGAAATGATGATCCCTTCAAAGTCTGTTTTCCAAAATCCCTCCTTTGTTTTCCCTTTGAAATTCAAAAAGTACTGTTACCACACTCCAGATATATAGTGACTTTCTCCAGAAAACTCTACTGGCCAAGTAGAAACATTTCTGTTCAGGTCCAGGAAATGGTGTTTTATGATTAAATTATTTTGAGCAAGATCTTTGTATTTTATATTGCAGAGCTGTGATTTTCTAGCAGATGGCTTTGACATTCTTATACCGAGGCAAGTTTTTGTTTCCCAGCCTCAGTTAAAATCTTTAAAATGTTTGCTTTGGATGGAATTGCCGTATAAGGGGGAAAGAACCATATGCAATACCTTATCATGCAGGGAAACTATTCCATTAAAAAACTGGATTTCATTATGGCCTGTTTCGTGTAACCAGGCTACAGGTTCGTTTGCTACACACATCGTTAGGATATCGCAAGTGTCTGCTTTTCGTTACCCTGGCTGCAAGGCCCAGTCCCCTGCATCTGTGTGCATACATGCTGTGATTCATTACAATAACAGGAATTTGCTGCTGTTATGATTGAGATAAATCAGTTTTGTGGTCTGGGCAGCCGTTTTGATAACCATGGCTCCACCTCAAATTTGCTGCCTGGTCTTAAGTCATCTGCAATACGGGCTGACTGAAGAAGCAAACAGATACTATATTTTCTTAGAAATATTAGGGGGAAAAAAGTAGTTACTGTGGGCCAGGAATTTAACTAATGCCTTTCTCTACATTAATTCATTTAATCCCACAACATCTTTAGGGGATTTCGCCTTCTCTTATCTGCCTCAGATGGATCAAGGGATTGATATCCTCAGCTCAATAACTTGCCCAAGGCACCTCCGCTGGTATCCAAGTTGGCAGGCCCCTGAGCCCAGCTCTGAACAGGTGTTCTGACACACCGCCGCCAGCCCTGCTGGTTCCAGGGGGAGGCTGGGATTCCCACCGTTCCTTTCTCTAGTGGGTCCTGGGAGGGGGAAGGACCAGGCTTGGTCATCCACACGCTCCCCCACGCAACCTCTGTCTGTACTTTGGGCTGGGTCCAACACTGACCGTATGTTAGACTGGTCTCTGCAAAGCTGAGATGAGGCCAACCAACCTAGAAGTTTCCACCTAGTTACCTCCCTCTAACTAGGATGGTGTCTGTGACCTCTCTCTCTCTCCTTTCTTCTATCCATTTTTGTACTTGCTTCCACAACAGAGAATTTAAATATTTTCTTTTCTGCGGGATATACTTATACTAAGAAATTATTTATTGTTTATCTGAAATTCAAATTTAACTTGGTGTCTTGTATTTTTATTTGCTAAGTCTGGTCATCCTATCTAGGAGCGAATCAATAAAGAATGCCACTGGATTCCTTGCGTCACGGGAAAAGGTCATGAATGTGGAGGGTCTAGAGACTGCTGTTCTTTGTCTTCTCCCTGGTGAGTCCAGTATCATGTCCAGTTCATTACCCCTGCTTATATGACCCCAGACTGTGCTGGTCACTGCCGTCATTCAGTCTTTTTTTTTTTTTAAGATTTTATTTATTTATTTGACAGAGAGAAAGAGAAAGAGAGAAGAAGCAGGGGGAGCAGCAGAAGGAGAGGGAGGAGCAGACTCCCCGCTGAGCAAGGAGTCCCATGCGGGGCTCAATCCCAGGACCCTGCGTTCATGACCTGAGTGAAAGGCAGACACCCAACCTACTGAGCCACCCAGGCGCCCTGCTCTCATTTAGTCTTAGCTCAGGTGTCACCACTTCATGAGGTTTTCCCCAACCTGCCCTGTCTTGCCTATCCTATAATCCTACTTTATGGTCTCCAAGGCCTAACTAAAATTATTTAATTTCTGTGTTTGGTTCTCCTTGATCTCCCTCCATTAGAAAGCAGGGATCTAAATTGCCTTGGGCACTGGAGCAGCCCCCCCATCTAGAATAGTGCACACAGTCGACTTCCTATTAGTGACTGTATGAATTAATTAATGAATCCTCTAACAGGAACTTGTCCATTCCTTGACACAATAATAAGTCTCTGACACACATTGCTTAGTGAAGCTATTTGCCAGTGGTCTTATCAATTACCCCTTCTGGTGTGAAATGCCCCTAGCCATGTCAAGGACTCTTGGACAGAACACTAACAAGGCACATTATTCTCCCTTTCCATTTTTGGGCCAATCTGTACCACTTCTTTGTCACCAGAACTGTCTTGGGATTCCTGGCATAGCTATATTATCTCCCTAGCCAGACTGAGTTCACACAGAGCAGAGGCCACTTCCCATTCCCAGTAGCAATGTGGAGCAAGCATCAAAAAAATGCTAACCCCGCATTGGTAGGATGCATTGTACAGGTGCTCAAGTATTCAAATGTTCCCTAGAGTCTCTGTCTAGGCCAGGCTAACTGCAACCGGGCCGTGGAAGATGGGATCCTTAGGCAGATACCACACAGACACATGCGTAGACATGGCCAATCAGAATGGAGCACTGACACCTTGCAAAACTTGGACATTGAAGCCAGTTAGGACAGCAGGGAAGGAGCTAGAACTCTAGTTTCCACCCAACATGATACAGAAAATCCCAGAGTTTGACGCGGGATGTAACAATCAGAGAAAAGCAATTTTGTTGTTCTGTGTACCAGATTGATGTTGCTTTCATCTGATTACCAAATATTTATTAATATTATGAAATACAAGATCAAAAATATTTTCAATATTTTATAGATAGATCAAAAATATCACTGCCTACCTTATGCCACCTGCTATACCAGTCACTAAAAATACAGATGAATAAGATGTGACCCTAGCCTTGGGGAGCTGTTGGTTTTTCTCCCTCTCTTCACTCAAATATGGTGTTCTCGAGGACAAGGACGTGTATTTATCACTTTGGACACCCATAGCTGAAGGGATAATAAGGAATATTCTACTTGCTTTTTGTTCCTCTAAAAGAACAAACTAGAACAAAAGGGAGAAAGACTCAGAGAGAAGGAACTTGTCACAACAATATAAGCAAGATACTTTCAACATCCTGAATGCTCCAGAGGTGGAATGGGCTTCCCTTTGAGACAATGTGTTTCCTTTTTCTGGATGTAGTCAAACATAGGTCAGGCTACCTCATAACAAGAAAACTGTGGTGGAAATTCAGACATATTTAATATGGCTATTAGCTCTCTTTTGTCCTAGAATTTGCTATGTTCACTTGATGATGATATTACTGTTTTCAGAGAGTCTTTTCAGGGACTGGTTAAGAGATACTATGTGATTCTCCTAACAGTTATGGATTAATTTGCAAAAAGAGGACAGGATACTATACCTGGCAAGAAAGCACATGTAACAATCTCTCCCTTCCACTAGCTCAACTTCATGCCCTTTTTCGCTCTTCCTTTGACATCTGAAATCTATGTAGTAGGACTCCATCACTTTACAAACATACCCATGCAATGGAAAAACACAGGAGCAGAAGATGGGGCTAGAACTTCCTCCCCGAGTAGAAGGAAGCCAGTCTGTGGTTGCATTCCATGCTGGTGACATACATGTTTGGAAGGACATGTTCTTTTAAACACAATAAAATTGAATCTCATCTCCACATCTGGAGCTAAGAAGGAAAATTACCTTAATTAAACACAGCAGAATCCAGATTTATTGCTCACCACGTGGAGTGCTCTTAATCTCTGAGGACCAAACCTGATATTCTAGAAAAGCTATTTTCCACTGGCACTTATACACTTGTCTACCCATGGCCTTCAGATGCATGGAACCAAGGAGGAGAAATGTGCTCCTCGATTTTCAATATGGTAAAGAGATTTACAGTGTAATAAAAAACATAAGGTAAATACAACTAGTTGAAAAGTGAATACGAAAATCAAATAGCTGTTCAGGCCACATGTTCTTCCAAGCAAGTAGGTAGACTATTTGTTCCCCACTCTTCCCACTGGAATTATAGATGGTTTTCCTTAACTTGTGCTTTGGTATCCTGCAGGTTGTTTTTAGCTCCAGGTAATAAAAACTATTTGCTGTGGGAAAAAGATTAGAGAAATAAAGTAATAGATCAACAGTACATAAAACTGAAGCCCTGAGAAATGGATTGTTTTCCCTAGCAAATAGGCCTAACCCGGAAAGGAGGAAACACAGAGAGCCCGGAACAGAGTGAATGGCCCAATTGTAACCACAAGCAATTCAGAAAGGCAGGCAACAAGCCTTGCCCATTTAGCAGTTCTCGTGCTGGGCCAGAATTCCTTCTGAGTCGTTTATTTTAAATACTCCTAATAATAAAATGCTGGAATTCTCATTGCACGTGAAATAAAAATGCCCTTTATAGATAAAGAAATACTTCAAGGATGTGGTAGACCCTTATTGTACTCACCTTGACCATGATTTCCCCTGGCTTGCTTTCTTTGCTTCAACCTCAGTGCTCTCACCAATTCCCATCACCACCATAACCATTTCTTAGGCATTGACTCAATTCCTGACTTCTCTTCAAGGCTCCAGAGCCCCATTTCCAGTGCTTAATTAGATGCTCCCACTTGTCTACTGGGCATTAGTGATGGGGGTTCCACAAGTACCTCCATTTCCACACGCCCCCAACTCAACTTAGTATCTTCTCCTGCAAGTGTGCCCCTCCTCGTCTTTTCTCCATACTTGTCACCACCACCTGTGATCCCAGAGAACTCAGCCACTGCCATCATGTTGGGCCCTGAATCACCGTGGTGCTGGAGCTCTGATGCTTCCTGTCAGCACTGACCACCATCCTAGTGGTACTCCTGGCTACCCCATGGAGGGCTCCCTTCATCCAGCACACATCTTCATGTGCACAGGCAAACTCGTTTGTGGGGATCCTGACCAAGTTCTTCTAGGCTGGAGCCCATCTTGTCTTGTACTCTTGTCTCAGCCTAAGCCCAGCACTGAGAAAAGGGTCCAGACATGCTCTGCTCTTATGCTGAGGCCCCTGACAATAGGATCCCTCCTGTCAGTCAGCTTATGTGAGTAGTGCTGCCTGCAAATACCCCTGAAGTGCATTCCCATATTTTTTTAAAAGATTTTATTTATTTATTTATTTATTTATTTATTTATTTGAGAGAGAGAGCACGAGCGGTGGGGAGGGGCAGAGGGAGAGGGAGAAGCAGACTCTCCGCTGAGCAGGGAGCCAGACACGGGGCTCAATCCCAGGACCCTGGGATCATGACCTGAGCCAAAGGCAGATGCTCAATCAACTGAGTCACCCAGGCACCCCTGCATTCCCATATTTGTCCCAAACAGTCAGTGTCTATTCTTCATGACATATACTGGCCCCTGATACACCTCTCCAATCATACTGTTGTTCTCCTGAAACCTTTACATGATTGACTCCCCATTGCCTGTTAAATATAATCCAACTATTTCAGCAAGTTAGGCTCTTAAATACCTGGATACACCCACTCACCTTGCTCATGGCATCCCCCCGACATCCGCTTCCGTTCCTGTCACATGAGATTGCTTTCCTTTTCTTTCCCTCTGTTGTATCTCCTCAGAACTGGGGGCATGCCTCTATTTGCTCTTCTTCTTGTCTGCCTGCCCCACAGTTCCCCTGGAAGGAACTGTCCCCCACCACCTTCACCAGCCCCCACCAGCCCCGGTTAAACATTGGCTGGGAGGAAATACCAACTGTGAAATGGCAGAACTGACTTGGTGCTGAACACAGAAAATAACTTTCTTATGAGTTATTTGAGTAGGAATCCTGAAACACCCTGTGCGACAAATTAATTAAAAACCAGCAAACTTTTAAATCCGCGTTCTGTAAGTCTCATTGATTTTTTAATTCCAACTCAAAAACTTCTGCCTTGGGCCTCCTGTTGGGGCCAGCAAATTGAAAAAGGAAACGGTGCAAATCAGTGTCTATTGCTATATTACCAGCCAATAAATTTTATATGCAGATTCTGAACTGGATGGCAAATTAGGCCACATATTTAAAAAAAAAAAAAGTGGGGGGGGAGCGCCTGGGTGGCTCAGCCATTAAGCATCTGCCTTTGGCTCAGGTCAGGATCCCAGGGTCCTGGGATCGAGCCCCGCATCGGGCTCCCCGCTCAGCGGGAAGCCTGCTTCTCCCTCTCACACTCCCTTTGTTGTGTTCCCTCTCTTGCTGTCCCTCTGTGTCAAATAAATAAGTAAAATCTTAAAAAAAAAAAGTTAGGCCACATATTTATCTCTTCCCTCCCCAAATCCCATTGAAATAACAGAAAACATATAAAAATAATGAAAAATATGAAAGCAATACCAAGTGTTTAAAAGCATGCAACAGGAAAGGTTCCCATCAGAGGAGCAAAAACTCCAGGGAATTTCTGACTCTGGGTCAAGAGGTAAGTACCAGGGAAGGGTCCCAGAAGAGCACTGGGCCAAGCAAAACAGCATGACAGTACCTTCGGAATGTCTCTCTGCCTTCATGGACACAGGTTAAAAGGAAAAGAACTGTCTATCTGGGGTAGTATTAACATTTCCTAATGCACTCTGACCCCAGACCAACACTTTCACCCCCACCCCAACGGCGGGAGTGGGGCTGGTGGTGGGGGGTGAGGAGGCAGCTCACCTGTCTACTCCTTACACATTGCCTTCCTGCCAGGGAAGAGTGGAGAATGAACCATCTCCAAGAGAACTTGGCAGGGGAAACTGAACTCTGACCATCACAACTGGTACAATAACGTACAACCCAGTGTCCAGTCTAGAACTTTCTTTATAAATGTGAATGTTAAACATTCACCCCAAACTTAAGGAAAACCAACTCCATGAATTAGATACAACAAGCTGGATCAGTAGAATAATTTGCCCTTGAGGAAACAGTTATTGCAGGAAACAAAGAGCTTAGAAACGTTGGTCAAAGGGTACAAAGTTTCAGTTATGGAAAATGGACAAGCTCTAATGTACAGTGTGGTAGCTGTAGTTAGTAATACTGTATTGTATACTAGAAATTTGCTGAGACCACATCTTAACTGTTCTCACAAAAAAAAAAATAGGTAGCTATGCTGTATGAGATGAAAGGTATGTTAATTAGCTTGGTTGTGGTAATCATTTCACAATGTATACATAAAGCAAAACATGTTGTACACCTTCAGTATACACAATTTTTACTTGTCAATTATATCTCAGTAAAGGTGGGAGAAGGAATGATTTCAGTTAGTATCCTCAGAGAAATTCAAAGATTAACACAGAAACTAGGCTGCTCTCTACGAGAACCATCCAAGAACAAGAAATGAATAATGCCCTAATATAAAACTTGCCAGAAAATACAAGCAAGTTGAAAACTAAAGGATAATATCCAAAACATCTAGGAAAATGTCAGGAACGAAACCAAAGCTAACAGATTATTAAAAATGGGAATGGATTAAATTCCTGTACTACAAATCAAAAAAATTACGGATGAGGTGTGGGGAGTGTTACAGAATCCAAGATTATTTTGTTAATAAGACCAACAAAAATGATATAAAAATATTCACCTAATTACATGGGTTGTATGATTATATGGATTAATATGTGTATTGTGTAAGTACCAAAAAAAAAAAAAGGAAGAATCAATACTGAACTCAGTGAAACACATGAGAGAGAAGTGATTTCATATTAATAGAAGATACTGTTCCCTTGCCTGGCAGACCATCCCCCCATCTTTTGTGGGGCTGACTCACTTTTCTCTTTGACTTCTGATTCAATGTCCCCACCCCAGGGAAGACAACTTCCTGACCATCCCATCAATAATCCCTTCTCCTCACCATTTTTAACATGTGCTCCTTTGTTTCCTTCATAGAACAATCAGAATTCTTTTAAATTAATATTTACTTATTTACTTCATTATTTGTTTCCATAAC
The DNA here is from genome assembly GCF_002007445.2 of Ailuropoda melanoleuca. Lineage (NCBI taxonomy): Eukaryota > Metazoa > Chordata > Mammalia > Carnivora > Ursidae > Ailuropoda > Ailuropoda melanoleuca. The sequence goes on from NC_048223.1 coordinate 91,889,900, forward strand.
TATACATGTATGAATCATAAAATGCAGGAAGCTTAGTTATTTTTATTTTGCCATTGTATTTCTAGTGCTTAGCACAGTCACTAGGACATAACATGCATTTACTCTTGAAAAGAATACCAAAATAAACATCGCAAATCTTTAGGTACCCAAAATCTTCAGGAATAACTTACGAGAGGGGCACCTGGATGGCTCAGTCCATTAAGCATCTCACTCTTGGTTTTGGCTCAGATCGTGATGTCAAAATCATGAGACTGAGCCCCACATTGGGCTCTCAGCGTGGAGTCTGCTTGAGATTCTCTCTCCCTCTTCTGCCCCTCCTGCTCATGTTCTCTCTCTCTCAATCTCTAGGATAAATAAATAAATTTTTTAAATAACTTACTAGAATATATTTTAAATAGACAAATTAAACAAAACTACATGGTGAAAATGGAAGAGTTTGGTACAACTTTGAAAATGATGTCTCATATAGAAAGAAAACTAAGGGTGTAAGAATTTTTTAAATCATTCAAATAAGTATTATTTAATTCCTATGTGAAATAGGTCCTGTTAGGTACTTGGGACAGAGCTGAGAATGAAATGGACAAGTTTGCCTCAACAAACTTGCATTGAAATGACTCCAGGACTTGGCAAACACAGCTAACCAGCAGACCAGATCTATAAATATATGCGCATGACAATGTGTTTATGTGCATATATATGTGTGTGTTACTATACCCCGACAGATAGTATATATTTCATTATATATCTTTGGAACACTGACAAAGTTGATCATGTTCTAGGCCAAAAAAAAAAAGTTTAATATACTTTTTAAAACTAAAATCTTTCAGGCTACTTTCTGTAACCACAATGCAATAAAACCAGAAATTAATAACAAAAAAGGAGCAAACAACTCCAAGCACCTTGACATTCAAATAAATCTGGAGTTAAACAGAAACAAAATTGAAACTGAACAACAATTAGGATACCCCATACCAAAGCCTATGGCGTTTGGTCAAGGAAAGCAGTGGGGAAACTGGCATTTAAAAAATTTTTTTTCATTAGAAAAGTTTCTAAAGATACATGAGGATGAGTATTTGATACTTGTTTTATTTATATAAAATATTTGTCTAAATATAACTTTCACAATAACTTTTCATTGCTATATGATCACTGTTTTTCATATAACATCTTAGTTTTTTTCTCAGTGCAAAGGAAATATGGGCTTATTACACAAAATTTTAATTATCCAGTAAGATACAAGAAGACATTTTAAAAAAAAAACTTAATTCAACCAGTTAGAGAAAAAAATGTACATATATGCCACATTTTCTTACATCTAAAGTTTTACAAAATTCGTACTTTTTCATTCTTAATTTTTCATGTTATATTTGATGAGTATCTTCCAATAAAATACATCCCTTTATGAATGTAAAACAAAAGGAATACCAAAGGACATATAAACACAGACACAGTGGAGACTAAATAATTATAAGAGAGGACCGTGTTCAACTCTACACAATAAATATAATTATGTAAGTGAACTGGACAATTTTTTTAAGAAAGCAAATATAAACAAAGTTAAGCCAAAATGAGAAAACTTGAATAGACCAGAGGGACGCTACTGGGCTCAGATGTGTACCTCAGACAACCAGAGCCCCAACTCTGGTTACTAGATCCTGCCTGGAACTTCTGTCCCTGCAGCCTCAGCCCACCACATCCAGTCCCTCTAATGACACCTCCAAAATAGATGCTGAGTGGCCCAGCTTCTGCTACAAAGCTCAGGCAGGTGCACCTGGTTCTCAAAGTCTGGGTCACATGACCACACACTAACTCAAAGGAGCTTGTCCCTTCTCTGGTGGGAGGTAGGCTCTGCTCATAAAGGCACAAAGACTCTGCCTAAACTCAGGAATGGGGTTCAGAGACTTATTGACCAGAAAGGACACATGGCCACCACAGTGATCATAAAAAGTCATTATTGAAAAGTAAAGCAGATTTTAATTAGCATATCAGCAACACCATCTTGGTGCTCATGAAGCTGCAAAATAGGCACTCACCTACCCTCTCAAGGTCAGTAGCACCCACTGAAGGTTTACTTCCAAATCCAGATATCACCCCTATCTTATTCAACACCAATTTACCCAGGGCCTGATATGAGCAAACTGCAATTCCAACGGTTTATTTATGTATCTCCACCTGAAGGCCTCCTATGAATACCTCAAAGTCAACAAATCCCAAGTCCGACCACTGACCTTCATTTACTCTTTGCTAAAATGAGGATAACAGGACCCATCTAATAAAGAGATTATAAGGTTTTTAAATGAGATAAAGCCTGCAGCACTGTGCATGGAACATAATTAGGGATAAATAAACGTTAGTAACCTTTATTATTATCCTTCCTTGCCTCCAACCTGTGCCTCCCATGACCCCTGCCTCATCATAAACCCACCTGACCCAAGTGCAGTTTTTATCCTTCAAGACTCAACTCACAAACCACCTGCTCTACGAGGAGCAGTGACTCCCAAGGAGAACGCTCTGCACTCCAGCACTGAGGCAGGTCCTCCCTGGCCTCACATCACACTTCCTACTCCCCAGTCACAGAGCTCCAGCCACACCGCCCCTCCTTCTGTTCCTTGAACACCCCAACACCATTCATGCCTCAGGGCCTTTATTTTAAGTCTTCTCTGCCTGGAAGGTTTTTTCCCCTGATCTTTACCTGGCTGAGCCCTTATCATACTTCATACTCTCTCCTGTACTCTAAAAGAATTTCCCTAATCACTCACTCTACCTAACTGCCCCCAACCCCTCACTCTATTTCCCCATCTCATTTTTTTTTTTTTTTGTATCACTGCCTGCAATGATTCTTCTCAGGATGTGGTGTGGTGTGGTCTATCTCTCCTCCATTAGAGGAGACCTAAGTGATCTTAGCTCTAGAACCTCAGTAAAGGATGGACAGCTGGATGGATGGGTAGATACATTCATGAATCAGTAGGTACTTCTGTTGCTCTGTTACAGCACTGAAAATCTGATGATTATCGCTTAATGTCTGTGCCCTATTAAAATATGAGTGTTGACAGAGACTGGATTCCTATATGCCTAGTGCCTAAAACTATGACATAAGCCTTCTGTTGACTTAATTCAACTCATTTCTGTTGTCCTATGCTCTCACTGCCATGGTTCTCAAATTCAGCTGATCAGTATAAGCACTGTTTACCCCACTCTCTCTACTTTCCCTGTGGCAGATTAAAGATAGCCACAATTCCTTTGACTCACTCCCACCGAGGAGTGGGTTCTAATTACCTTCCCCTTGGATCTGGGCTAGTCTTGGTGATTGGCTTGGCCAGTAAACAACACGGCAGAAGGGAACTACTGGGACTTCAAGGCTAGGTCATAAAGAACCTTGCAGCTACTCTGTAGGTCTCTTGGAACTCTCGTTATCAGAACCCATTTACCATGCTATAAGACACATAGGCCACATGAAGAGTCTATGTTTAAGAACTCCAGCCAACAATTCCAACATCAACTCTTAGCCAGGCAAGTGAGCCATCCTGGATGTCTGGCCCAGTTGAGCTTTCAGATAAATATAGTCACCACCCAGTCAACCACAGAACAATTAAAGATAACCAATTATTGTCATTAAGTTTGTAGAGGTACTAGGCAACAACGGCTAACAGGAATACTCTCTAATCAATACCAAAGTAAAGAAGTAATAATGGATAGACCAGTATACATAGTGAAACAGAAACAACAGTAGGAACTGTATTCTCTGGTCTTAGCTCTGCCACCAGCCAGTTGTGTGGGTTCAGTGAAGTCATATAACCACTCCAAGTCTTATTTGGGGAAATATTTTCGTTTAAGAGATTAGATCAGTCACCTGTAAGTCTAAGTCATTTTCATTCTATGTACACATTTTTTTATTTATTTTTATTAAAACTTTCTTTTATTATTAAATAATATTCTTTAATTCATATTGTCTTGTAGGAAGAGGGAAAGATAAATGTCACCAATATCACATTTTTGTCTTGGGTCAGTACAGCCTAAGGGATAAAGGAAAAATGAGACATCAGATTACCATTCTAAGAGGATTCTTTAATGGCAAGGACTCAGGCCTGCTATAGAGATAGAATCAAGAAGCCATGTTGCCAATAATTAAGATGTGTCTGTCAGAAATAGGATGTGGACCCACGGTCAAGTAACAGGAAGGGTTTTGTGGTTGTATTGTTTGGCTTTGTTTTGTTTTGTTTGTTTTTGCTTTTAAATGAAGGGTTTGATTATGTTAACAAGTCACTTGTTATACAAGGAGAGCTCTAGGATTCCATGAAGGCTGATACTGCTAACAGCTCTGATATCATAATTCCAGGATTTTGAGCCTTTCCCTTTGTTTATGAAGCAGAAACAAAGCTTCCCTGCTAAAAATCTGTCAGGCTCCTATTGTCTACAGCAGAAAGAACAATTCAAGTTGCTTATGCTTTAAGCTCTTCCTGTGGCCCTACTCCTCCCTCACTACCACCACCTCTTACTGCCTAGAACCCTCCCCGGTCACACTGAACCACAAGTTCTTACTGAGATGCCATGCTCCTTCTCCCTCAGGATGCTCGGCTCCTAAATGGCAAGGGCTGAGAAAAGCTATTATGTGCTGGTGGCATTTGCTGGCTTCTGTATTACTCCTGTCACTTCCTGTTGAACTTCCCTGAACTCTACTGCCCTTGGATTAGGAAATGGTTTAAAACCAGTTGGCTTTAAGATTGCCCTCCCTCGGGGTAAGAGCCTGGCTTTGCTGTGACCGTTGGCCATGCAGATTAGTTTTGGTGTACCTGATTCTTGGTGCACCTTCCTCAGACTTGGAGACCCCCTCCCCATAATGCGGCTGACAGAAATTCGTCACTCCTTTCCCCCTCGCAACCTTGCCAGACGCTTCCCCTCTTATCCCTGCAGATAAGAGAGCAAGGGCTGACATGCCCCACCGTGCGATGCCATGCCGCCGCCTCCTCTGTTGTTCACAGCAGAAACACTTCGACTCATTCTCAAGTCTCTCTTCAAATGCTTCCTGTTCTTGGAATGAGCACTTAACACAGAGGTCAGTCCTCAGTGAGGAGTAGCTATTTTTTACATCGTTTCCTCATCCACTTTTAAAATCATGAAAGTAATTTTTGGATAAATAAAAATATACTTACTACAGAAAAAAATAAGATATACCAAATACAAAATCAAAAAGGTATTTTTGGTCAAAAATATTTATTTTATCCAGCTTCCTAGTATTTGGCCTGCATAGCACTTAATGCCAGTTGACTTAAAAAAATACCCTAAAAAACTTCTTTTTCTCTTTAGTTTGCTGAATAAATTCAGCATGTGTCTTTTTTGGCATCGTAAATGTATTATTCTGAGCATGTTTATGAATATAAAACAGGCACAGGGTCTAAGTGCTGTGAGAGTTTATTGTGTTTTTATACATTAAAAATATTCTGATTTTAAATGCCCAAAAAAGTAAATGTATAAAAATTTTATAATGAGGGACCCTGGTCACCCAAACACATACCTAATTTTTTTGATATTAATATATTAAGTTATCCTTCTCTAGAGCCGATCATTTCCTCCATCTACCACTGTCATGTGTTTTGTCAGGGCATTAATTAAGATATGGCAGCTATTGCTCTCCACACGTGACTGCAAGCATCTTGAAAACAGGGAATGAGTCTTATTTATCTTAATGTCATTAGCATGTACTGTGTGGGGAAGGCCAAGGACTCAATAACTGTTTTTGGGACTGAGTAGATGAGGCAGCCCCTGCACAGATCTTAGTAATTAAGGGAATAAATAAGCTGCAGATCCCTCTGGAAATTTGGGAACCAGGGGGTCAGAACCCACCATATCTATGTCTCTTTTCTTCCTATTTCCAGAGCAGCAACCAATGCTCTTATTGCTGCATCCCCTTAGCTTCAGACACGTTCCCTGCCCTCCCCTTACTCCAGGCCCCCCCAGAGCAGAGGAGGGGACCAAGACACATCAGGCAGTCAGGCTTGATCTGGGTCTACGGGCTTTGGTTCTGGTCATCACATCTGTTATGTGAGCAGATGATGTGAGAGAGAGTAAAGGCCGCTATATGGCCCTCATGTTCTGCCCCAGGAAGGAGGAAACAGGAGGTGTTCACTATATGAATGAGCAAACGAGCACGCTGTTCGTGTCCCCTAAAGACACTGCCCACTAGTATGTCTGTCTCCACCAGAGCCCTGAAGGGGACTCTGAGAATATTTCTTCCTCCTCCAGGAAGTATTGTTGAGGGGATGAGGCACAAAAGGGAATCTGTCAAAAGAAGCTTCCAGAAAGTTTCTGACAATTGGCATTTTTTAGTTTATCCTTTGCTGTTTTCTCAAAATGTTAGAGAGAAGAGATTTAAAATAAATTGGTATTATGTAAAACATAGAAGAGCCTGTAAGTTACAGCCCTGGTTCATCAGTCAAAAGGTGCCCATTTTTTTTCACTCCAGAGTGTCACCCTCCCTCAGAGTAAGAATGCCTTCTGAGGGTAACTGTTCAATCTCTCTTATTCCCACCATCCCTCCCTGACTTCTCTCCAATATAGTCTCTGGATGGATGTGGAGAGGAATCACATAGTCTTATAGAAGAGGATGGAAGGCAGTAAGTTCCACAACCCATACACAGGTGCCAAGCAACGTGTCTATGTGAACATGTTGACCCAGTTCTAGGAACAACTACACATGGAAGTCTATCCTTCCTTAGCTCAGTTGGGCCCAGCGTTCCCTCCCTGCTGAATCAGCTGACCACACAACAGCCCCATGATGCTGCCCCGCACCCCGTTTCACCTATGCCAGATGGAGCCCCAGCCTCTGATGTGAGTAACTATTTTCCCATTATGATGAACCCTATGGCAGGACTCCTGGCTTTCAACTCAGTGTCCCCCACAAACAGGAGCCCAAGGTTGAGCAGAGAATCCAGCGAGATCCTTCTCTGGCTGACCCTGCCTTGCATGACAGTTGCCCTCCAAGCAGGGAGCAGGGCAGAAGCCCCTGTCTGCTTCCCCGCTCTCTGCTTTCCAGCATATCTGCTGTCTGGGGCAAATCCAGGGAACAAACATCAGTGTGCACTCCTGCTTTTCTCCTCCCTCCTGGCCCCCTCTTTCTAAAATCCCCTACAACAGAAGATGAAAATCTCCCTTCTTTGCTGTCTTCATCAGTGCCCACTCAAGACTTATGGTTAATCCTTAATGGCAGGATTCTTCTCAGCTCTGTGAGAGGATCTCTATCTGGGCAGATGGATGTCAGAGGGAGAAAGTTGTATGGGAGGAATGTGTCGGAAAAATAGCACATTTTTCTTTAAAAAGAGAACACTCCCTAACACTGTCTGGGGAATTCTGCAGAAGGCATCCTTTGTTGAGGCTGAAGGAAACCCCCCATCCTCCAGAGTGAAGCTGGAGCCAGAATCCCACCCTGTGTGTTCTCTGCAGCAGACACTGGGTGCAAGTAGACTGAGGGCTGGCTTCCAGATGGAAAGGAAGGCTTAGTGCGTCTGGGAGATCCTGGGCACCAGGACGCTCCGTGAACAGGTACTCAGCTGTCCCATTCTCTCCCATTGATGACATCTGGACCTGAAGAAGCAAACTAAACTGTTGTCCCAGGGCCTTGTCAGTGGGTTCATTTTAGTTAACTGAAAGGTGAATCAGAGGGTGGTTGGTACACCGGTGAAGTAATTAGTCCACTGTTTGTACAGAGCTTGGTGGACAGGCTCTGCCCCTACTGTGGATTTCCAGTGGTCCTGGGCCATTAAGCTTGACCTGACACCACTGCAGAAAACACAATACCCTGGGAGCTTCTGCTTGCAAAATAAAAGAACAAGACTATCTGCTGGATTGTGGATATTCTATCAGGAAATAACCAGAGAGCCCTGTCTGCCAACTCTCCTTTGAAGATGAACAGCAAAAACAAGCACAAACCTAAAACAAAGACTATAAACCACTAAAAAAAAAAAAGAAAAGAAAAAGAAAAAACCTATTGCAAGGAGGAATTATGAAGAGAATGCCAAGGATGGTAAGAAAAAAAGAATGAGGTGTGTTGTAAATCAGCTCCTCTTTTATGCACCTGCCAAAGTTCCAGTTTACGACAGGAGAAGTAATTATGAGATGCAGTCATCGTAAGTAGAATTGCTGAGGGGCGCCTGGGTAGCGCAGTCGTTGGGCGTCTGCCTTCGGCTTAGGGCGTGATCCTGGTGTTACGGGATCGAGTCCCACATCGGGCTCCTGCGCTGGGAGCCTGCTTCTTCCTCTCCCACTCCCCTGCTTGTGTTCCCTCTCTCGCTGGCTATCTCTATCTCTGTCAAATAAAAATAAAATCTTTAAAAAAAAAAAAAGAAGAAGAAGAAGTAGAATTGCTGAGCTCCAAACTAGAGTTCTGGCAGGAGAAAATGCCCCTGGATTCTGTCAAAACAACCCGTGGCCCCAGTCTTGTTAGGACCTAGCTGAAATATGCAGAGAACTTTGGGCTCCAAAGAGAAGAGAAGATGGGTCAATGGTCAGAATGTGTGAAGCCACATATTCTTTTTTTTTTAAGTTTTTATTTAAATTCCAATTAGTTAACATACAGTGCAATATTAGTTTCAGGTGTAGAATTCAGTGATTTAACACTTCCATACACCACCTGGTGCCTATCACAATAAGTGCACTCCTTAATTCCCATCCCCCAATTCCCTCTGCTCTGGTAACCATCAGTTTGTTCTCCATAGCTAAGAATCTGTTTCTTGGTTTGTCTCTCTCTTTTTTCCCCTTTGCTTGTTTGTTTTGTTTCTTAAATTCCATATAAGAGTGAAATCATATGGTATTGGTCTTTCTCTGATTTATTTCACTTAGCATTATACCCTCTAGTTCCACCCACGTCACTGCAAATGGCAAGATTTCATTCTTTTTTATGGCTGAGTAATATTCCATTATATATAGATACCACATCTTCTTAATCCATTCATCAATCAATGGACATTGGGCACTTTCCATTATTTGGCTATTGTGGATAATGCTGCTATAAACATTGGGGTGCATGTATCCCTTCAAATTAGTATTTTTGTATTCTTTGGGTAAATACCTAGTAGTGCAATTGCTGGATCGTAAGGTAGTTCTATTTTTAACTTTTTTGAGGAACCCCATACTGTTTTCCTGAGCGAAGACACATTTTCTATCAAAGTTGGAATGACTATGGCTCAAATGCACCTTCCTTCCTCACTCCAGGGAAGGTGATGGCCCAAAGGAAGGAGTAGAAAGGTCTGAGTCAACAGACTTGAGTTTGAATCTTGATTCAGCCACTGCTGAGAACTTGGGGATGGGGCCTGGCAGACCTGCAGAGAAGCCCCTCGGAGCATTCAGCATTGCCAGCAGCAAAGAAGCCACAGATTGAATAGAACTAATTGTGGAGGAAGACGAGATTTCCCCTTGGATTTGGAGGATAGAGGGGATAAATGCCAGCATGGAAGAGGCATGAGGATTAGAGCCATGCATCATATCTCCCAACTCCACTCTACATCAACTCCCACCCTCAAAAGCCGAGAGTCAAAGAAGACTCAGGGCCAGGCTGCATCCCTGCAGGTATTTCCCTTCGACAATCCTTTATTATGCACAGGCCCCGTGCTAGCAGGTGGGGAGAAAATGATGAAGACCAAACGTGCCCTCTTTGTCGCTGTGACCGCAGGATGGTCATCCTGCATAGACATGACCAGTCTTGGCTGTGCCCTGTCCTTGTTCCAGCCACTCCCACAGCTCCTCTACCTGCATTTGCCCCATTCTCCTTTCATCAGCCTGAGGAAGTCCATGTTTTCCTGTAACTTTACCAGCACTTTATCCTTTAAAATTATTTTCAGCTCTGATATAAAATAATTTTCAGGGGGCACCTGGGTGGCTCAGCCAGTAAAGCCTCTGACACTTGATTTTGGCTCAGGTCATGATCTCATACTCATGAGATCAAGCCCCACATCAGGCTCCACACTGGGCATGGAGCCTCCTTAAGATTCTCTCTCCCTCTCTCCCCTGCCCCTCCCCTGCTCTCTCTCTCTCTCTCTCTCTGAAAAAAATAAATAAAATAAAATAAGGTAAAATAAAATTTAAAAAAATTTCAGGGAAACATTCTTTCCCTGGTTACTCAGAGTGCTTGCATCTCTCCCTTGGGTGCCCTTTTCTCATCACAATCCCATGTGTTATCACTGTTAAAATAACTGTGATCAGGGTACCTGGGTGGCTCAGTTGGTTCAGCATCTGCCTTTGGCTTGGGTCATAATCCCAGGGTCCTGGTTTCAAGCCCTGCATTGGGCTCCTTGCTCAACAGGGAGCCTGCTTCTCCCTCTCCCTCTGACTGACTCTCCCCCTCCTTGTGCTCTCTCTCTCTGTGTCTGTCAAATAAATAAATAAAATCTTTGAAAAGAAAAATAAAATAAATAAAATAAAATAAAATAAAATAAAATAAAATAAAATAGCTGTGATTATTTTTATTGACTCATCTCCAGTTCAAGAACTTAGGACTGACAGCTCAATTCCAACCCTCCCTTTTTCCTGTGGTTAACCTGGCATATAGGAGGGTGAACTCAGGGTAGATCTGAGGAATGGAGGCTTTGCCCATCAAAAGAAAACTCTGGAGTGGGCAACCACAACAGTAGTTATGATTACTTAACAGCAAGAAGATAGTCCCACTTCCTGGTCCAAGAACACCACCCCACTCCTTGTCTGGACAATTCTTACTCATAGACTCACAATGCCCATTGTTTTATTTCTCTACAGGTGACCTTGGGTAACTATTATTGAATATGATGATACACATAGTATAATTATAACTTATGACTACTACTTGCCTTCCCTCTAGCTCCACTACTTTTAGCCTAGGTCTTCATAATCCTCACACTGAGTTTGTCTTCTTGAACTTTCTTACTCTATGTGTGGGATGTATTTATGTGTGTGCATGCTGTATGTGTGCATGTGCTGTATGTATGGAGGGTATGTGTATATGTGTGGTATGTGTGGTGTGTGTGGAAGGGGTATGTGTGTATGTGGTACGTGTATATGTGTGGTGTGTGTGTGGTGTGGGGGGAGAGTGTGTGGGAGTGTGTGATATGTGTGTGGTGTGTGTAGGATGTGTGCATGGAGAGGAGTGTGTGTGGTATGTGTGACGGTGTAGTGTGTGTGTGTGTGTGTGTGTGTGTGTGTCTGCCCCTCCACCAGATTCTGATAGGTAGAAATCTTGGTTTTTTACCCCAAATTCAGCACAGAACCTAGAGCATGGTAAACACTCCATAAATGTTTGAATGTTGAATTAAATTGAGACTTATCATTTCCAATTCTGAAATAGAATATGAGCACATGAACACTGTCATGAACATGTTGAAAGAGAAGCTTGTCTTGGTCAAATCTTGACTAATGCTCTGGTCATCACCATAAGGGTCTTCAATGCGTGTGTGAAGGTGGCTACAAATAGAACAGTAGATATTTCTGCCCGTCCTCTCACCTAGTAACTGCCATGACATTTTCCAGCCACTTCAACAAATGCAAGGGTTGCAATGGTGCAGATAGATAAGCTGCAGCAGTGTCTGCTAAGGTATGAGGATGAGGACATGTGGACGACTGCAGAGGTCAGGTTTGGGGATACCTATTGGCCCTGTGGAGGGAGTATTCTAAAGCCCAGGGGACAATAGGAAGACTTACATTTCAGGACCCATGAATTATAGGGACTTAGGGAGTCACTAGCAGGTTGGCATTTCCCTTTTCACAGCTATTTGATATTTATACATGAGGTAAAGTTCTAGAATCATTGGATCTCTTCCCCTTGTAGTTATACAAAATACTTAACAGACATCTATCTTCCCTTTGAAAATACCCAACATAGAGCTATGAGCTTCTTTGATAATTTTTATATCTATGTAGCTGTTGGGAGTTCTGAAAATTTAAAACAAATCATTATTAACTAACAAATTAAAGCACCAATGAGAATATTTCTGGCATCTCATGGCTGTCATAATTGTTGTTGCCATAGATTTTATGTATGTAATCTCACTGTATCCTCCCAGCAAAACCATGGGTAGTTATTATTCACTTCTTTACACATGGAAACTGAGGATCAACACACCCGAGATCACGGGTCTTGGCAGCCAGCTCTTCTGGCTGCTGATTTCATCCTTTGCCATTGTATGAACAAATATGCAAAGAGCATGCTAAATAGAAACTCCTTCACTGGGAAAGGTATTTGTTACATAGCAAGCAACAAGTGGCACAGCAGTCTATGGGCCTGTGAAACCAGGGCTGAAGTGAGGCAGGGCTTATCTTCCTCTGGGTCTCTCAGTAATAATCTCATAATGAAGGAATGTGATAGCTAAAAAGGACAGTACATGTCACACAACCTTACCTACAAGCAATGCTTCTGCCTCCTCCTGAACACGCCCCCTGAATGTACAACTTTGCAGAGCCAACTTAGTCACAGTATGTCTGTTCTCATAATTGAATGGTTCTTCTTTCTACATGTTGGCCTCCATTTGGACAAGATGCAATTAATTTCTTCCACATGCCAACAGCCACAGACATTCCTTTTCAATGTTGGACTGTATTCCAACATTTTTCCCAGTTCTGTCAATTTTGAATCAACCCCACATTAACGCAAGAACCCATCAACTGTCTCACTAAAATACCTCTGAACAATTTCCCTCCCACATGATATCAATCCTCAGATAGGTTCACTTATCCAGGTATACACAAACCTAACTTTGAGTTTATTATTTAACAAGTAGTAGTTAGTGTAAAAGGTGTGCTAGGTGTTGGTTATCATGAAAGTGTCTAAAACGGTTAACTGAAGCAGTGAACAGAAACATTTAGGGTCCTTGTTGATGTCTTGAACCTCAAATACCCAAACAAAATCCAACTCTTCCAGACCAGTGATCCTGTCAAATGAATAACTGACTCCTTTAAAATAACCCAGTCTTATGGTCATATGATACCTACTAAAGCAAACTGATGATTATGGCTTCATTTTGTTGTGGTTTACAATCATTTCTAAAAATCCATTACAAAATATTTCCTGAGATCATTGTCACTCACTGTTCTGTCGTTTGAAGAAGCCATTTTATTAATTTTTGTTTTGTTGTACTTGTGTTTGGTTTAAGTTGGGACTCATTTAGCCATCTTATTTATACTAACACATATTACTTTCTCAAGCCTCTGTGGTAAACCCCCAATGGTAATGAAAGTGACCATATTGGGGAGATTGGGATGTATTTTTTAGCAAAACAAATACTGAGTTTATGGGCTAAGGGAAAGAAAAGGGCTTATTGGCTGGGAGTGGAAAGGTGGGGGAGAGATTTATAGAGAAAGGGAGCAGCAAATGCCAAAGGCCCATAGAAGAGACCATGGCATAAGGCAAGAGCAACTGCCCCAAATCAAGAGTATTTTTAGGAAGACTATTAGGACCACTAAGAAAATAAGTGGTTATATATAAGACTAACATGCAAACAAATAAATATTCAGTATGGACAACCAAATAGAAAATGTGTTTTAAGAAAGAGGATTGCATTTATAATAGCAAGAGACGACGAAATCTGCTGAAAAATCCAACAGAAGAGATACAAATCCATTACGGAGAAGTTTTTTTAAGCTTTTTTAAAAAGACATAAAAGAAGACCTAATAAGCTGGATTGGACACCATAGTCATGGTTGTAAATACTTTAAGATCATACAGATGTCAATTTTCCCTTCAATAATTCACATTTGCGATGAAATTCTCATCAAAATTCCAAACGGAATTTTCATGGAACTTGTTGGCGTGATCTTAAAGATCATTTGAAAGAGGAAGGGCACAAAATAACCAAGATAATTTTGGAGTCAAAGAATAAAAAGAATACGATGAAAAACTGATATGCCATACCAAACGGATAAAAAGAATAAGATGAAAAATTGATACGCCATACCAAATATCAAGACTTATGAAAAAGCTCTCATGATTAAAATAATATGGCATTCACCAAGGGACTAATTTAACAAAATAGTCCAGTAACAGAACTTCACATTTATGGGAACTTGAAATATAACAGATATAGCATTATAAATCAGTTGAGAAAGAATGGGCTATTTAATAAATGGTGCCTCGACAACCAGCTATGTGTATGGAGAAAGAAAAATTATCTCACACTATATCGATTCATTTCAAATAGACTAAAGATTCCACCACTTGTGATCTTTAGCAAATTGTTTAATTTCCCCATCCCCTAGCTTCATCTGTAAAATGGGAATAATAATAACAGTACATAACTCCTGTGGTTGTCATGAAGGTTAAGTGAGGTAATTATTTGTAAAGCACTTAAAACAGTATCTGGCACGTTGAAGTGTTTGTTAAGTAAGTAAATTAAAGTCAAATGTTAAAGACAAAACTGAAAACTTCTGGAAGAAAATATATGCACATATCTTTGTGACATCAGGGAAAGTGAGAAATTTTAAAACTAGACGCAAAAATCATGAACATAATGACAAAGATGAAAGAATTGGACTACATTTAAGTTTACAAATTTCTACAACTAAAGATAGCAAAACTAACATTTAAAATCAACCCAAGATGGAGAGAAGACATTTCTAACAGATAGAGGAGAAATACAGAGAGTACATAAAGGGTTCCTACAAATAAAAAAAAATAAAAATAGAAAATATGGGCAAAGGATATGAATAGGCAGTTCAAAAAAGAAGAAATCCAAAAGGTCAATAAATGTAGGAACTGGCTTCAAACTCACTGACAATCAGGGAAACACAACTTGAAATGACTACATAATATCCCTTATAGCCATCAGTCCAGCAGACTTTGGTGAAAAAGTAGAGAAATGGATGGAGGCCTTCCTGGAAACCTATAAACTACCAAGACTGAAACAGGAAGAAATAGATTTTTTAAACAGGCCAATTAATTATGAGGAGATTGAGTCTGTGATAAACAACCTTCCAAATAACAAAACTCCAGGCCCNTATTTCAAAAAATAGAAACAGAAGGAAAGCTACCAAACTCATTCTATGAGGCTAATATTACCTTGATCCCCAAACCAGGCAAAGACCCCCTCAAAAAGGAGAATTACAGACCGATTTCTCTAATGAATATGGATGCCAAAATCCTCAACAAGATCCTTGCTAATAGAATCCAACAGTACATTAAAAGGATTATCCATCATGACCAAGTGGGATTCATACCTGGGATGCAAGCATGGTTCAACACTCGCAAATCAATCAATGTGATACATCATATCAACAAGAAAAGACTCAAGAACCATATGATCCTCTCAATTGATGCAGAAAAAGCATTTGACAAAATACAGCATCCTTTCCTGATTAAAACCCTTCAGAGTGTAGGAATAGAGGGTACATTTCTCAATCTCATAAAAGCCATCTATGAAAAGCCTACTGCAAGCATTATTCTCAATGGGGAAAAGCTGGAAGCCTTTCCCTTAAGATCAGGAACACGACAAGGATGCCCACTCTCGCCACTATTATTCAACATAGTACTAGAAGTCCTTGCAACAGCAATCAGAAGACAAAAAGGGATCAAAGGTATCCAAATCGGCAAAGAAGAAGTCAAACTGTCTCTCTTTGCAGATGACATGATACTCTATATGGAAAACCCAAAGGAATCCACTCCCAAACTATTAGAAGTTATAGAACAATTCAGTAAGGTGGCAGGATACAAAATCAATGCCCAGAAATCAGTTGCATTTCTATACACGAATAACGAGACTGAAGAAAGAGAAATTAGGGAATCCATCCCATTTACAATAACACCAAAAACCATGCGTTACCTTGGAATTAACTTAACCAGAGACGTAAAGGACCTATATGCTAGAAACTATAGATCACTTTTGAAAGATATTGAGGAAGACATAAAAAGATGGAAAAATATTCCATGCTCATGGATTGGAAGAATTAACATAGTTAAAATGTCCATACTACCCAGAGCAATCTACACTTTCAATGCTATCCCGATCAAAATACCGAGGACATTTTTCAAAGAACTGGAACAAATAGTCCTTAAATTTGTATGGAACCAGAAAAGGCCCCGAATCTCCAAGGAACTGTTGAAAAGGAAAAACAAAGCTGGGGGCATCACAATGCCGGATTTCGAGCTGTACTACAAAGCTGTGATCACAAAGACAGCATGGTACTGGCACAAAAACAGACACATCGACCAATGGAACAGAATAGAGAACCCAGAAATGGACCCTCGGCTCTTTGGGCAACTAATCTTTGATAAAGCAGGAAAAAACATCCGGTGGAAAAAAGACAGTCTCTTCAATAAATGGTGCTGGGAAAATTGGACAGCTACATGCAAAAGAATGAAACTTGACCACTCTCTCACACCATACACAAAAATAAACTCCAAATGGATGAAAGACCTCAATGTGAGACAGGAATCCATCAAAATTCTAGAGGAGAACATAGGCAACAACTTCTATGACATCGGCCAGAGCAACCTTTTTCACGACACATCTCCAAAGGCAAGAGAAATAAAAGATAAAATGAACTTATGGGACTTTATCAGGATAAAGAGCTTCTGCACAGCCAAGGAAACAGTCAAAAAAACTAAGAGACAGCCCACGGAATGGGAGAATATATTTGCAAAGGACACCACAGATAAAGGACTGGTATCCAAGATCTACAAAGAACTTCTCAAACTCAATACACGAGAAACAAATAAACAAATCATAAAATGGGCAGAAGATATGAACAGACACTTTTCCAATGAAGACATACAAATGGCTAACAGACACATGAAAAAATGTTCAAAATCATTAGCCATCAGGGAAATTCAAATCAAAACCACACTGAGATACCACCTTACGCCAGTTAGAATGGCAAAGATAGACAAGGCAAGAAACAACAATTGTTGGAGAGGATGTGGAGAAAGGGGATCCCTCCTACATTGTTGGTGGGAATGCAAGTTGGTACAGCCACTCTGGAAAACAGTGTGGAGGTCCCTTAAAAAGTTAAAAATTGAACTACCCTATGACCCAGCCATTGCACTACTGGGTGTTTACCCCAAAGATACAGACGTAGTAAAGAGAAGGGCCATATGCACCCCAATGTTCATAGCTGCATTGTCCACAATAGCCAAATCATGGAAGGAGCCGAGATGCCCTTCAACAGATGACTGGATTAAGAAGCTGTGGTCCATATATACAATGGAATATTACTCAGCTATCAGAAAGAACGAATTCTCAACATTTGCTGCAACATGGACGGCACTGGAGGAGATAATGCTAAGTGAAATAAGTCAAGCAGAGAAAGACAATTATCATATGATTTCTCTCATCTATGGAACATAAGAACTAGGAAGATCGGTAGGGGAAGAAAGGGATAAAGAAAGGGGGGGTAATCAGAAGGGGGAATGAAACATGAGAGACTCTGGACTATGAGAAACAAACTGAGGACTTCAGAGGGGAGGGGGTGGGGGAAAGGGATAGACTGGTGATGGGTAGTAAGGAGGGCATGTATTGCATGGTACACTGGGTGTTATACACAACTAATGGAGCATCGAACTTGGTGACTAACATAATATAATAAAAAATCATTTAAAAAAAAAGAAAAATTAGAGAAATGGAAATGTTCATATCCTGCTGGTGGAACTATAATTTAGACAACCATGTTGGGGAGAAAATTTGGAAATACCCAATAAATTTAAGGCTTAGCATATCCTAGAATCCAATATAACCCTCCTACCATTATAACAAGCTTCTCATATAAGCACCCCATTTCCATAAGTGGTAACTCCATTTTCCCAGTTGCTTAGATCAAACGTCTTGGAACCAACCTTGACTCCTCTGTCTCTTTCATACCACATCTGATCCCTCAGAAAGCCTATTGGCTTTATGTCAAAATATATCTAGAATCATACCATGTCTCACCACCTCCACCAGTGACCTCAGGTCCACATACCGATCACCTCTTTCCTGGACCATCACAATAGCCTCATACTGGTCTATCTGTTTCTACTCTTGCTGCCTTTTAATGCATTTTCAGCCAGAGTGATTTCATTAAACTCAAATCAGATCAAGTTACCCCTCAGCTCAAAATCCTCACGTGGCTCTCCATTTCATTCAGAATAAAAGTCAATAATATCAAATGGCCACAAGACCCTCCATGTTCTAGTGCCCATTCTTCTCTGACCTCATCTACTATCTCTGCCTCCCCTTGATCCCTCTGCTCTAGTATATTGACCTCTGAGCTGGTCTTTGTATTTGGGGTATGATTCCCCTGCAGTTCCTTTGCACTTGTGGTTTCCTGCAGCAAGAATCCTTTTCCCCCCATAAATCCATACCTCTTTGATAGCCCTACACAATGGCATTTTCTCAATGAAGACTTTCCTGGACAGCTCTCTATAGATTCCAACAATACCTCCCCACATTCCCACACATTATATAAGTATATATACTCACATAATCTATAACCTTCTTCCCCACCTTATTATTTTCTTGTTCTTCTTACATTCTTTCTTTATTCCTTTTTTTGGGGGGAAGGGTTGGGGAGCGAGAGGGAGGGATGTCTTTCTCATCTCTTTCAAATGTAAGTTTTGGGAGGACAGGAATTTTTGTCTCTTCTGTTCACTATGATATCCTTTAGAACAGTTCTCAAGATATAGTGGACACTCAATAAATCTTGGTTAAATAAGCAAATGACTACATAAATTACACAGCTACAATCTTCCAAGCATTGTTTTATAGCTGGGAAATGGAAACGGATGGGGAAGCGAAGAGGCTTCATCCTCAGGGAACTAAAAATCTTCAGGGGGAAAAAATGATATATAGTTATGTCTAATACATAAACATATGGATATATGATTTAAAATAATTAAGGATGCTAGGAAGGAATATTCTGTTGTTTCCATCCCACCAGGCTGGGCTTTTTGTTTTGTTTTTGGATGCTATATTAACTGTGAAAGTGTCATCCACCTTATGCGGATAAATCATTTCTTAGTATCCTCACTTGCTCCACTAGAACCATCAGCCAGATTTCAAGAAGTCAGAAATACGTGTTTCTGTCTTGTGTTCTAATGTCAAAGGGGATCTCACTCAAATTTTTCATTGATGACTATAAGCCTGAGTGACAAACTGGAGAGCTCCTGCCTCTTTCTGCAAACACAAACCAGCCTTACAGATTGGCAGTGCTTTCCGATCACTGGAATGCCAACATCTATCCACCTGTGGAGCAGATTCTGTGGGAGGTGGGGTTTCATGTCTTCTTTTGTTCATGGAATTTCATGAGGTTTTTTTTTTTTATGACTAAAAAGGATTTCAGAAGCCCGCCTTGCAATGGTGAGATGCAGATGGCTTTTGGAACATAAAGCCCCAAATCGCCAACTTTTTATCATTTCTTCCAGCCCAGCCCTAAATCCACACTCAGTTGCACTTAAAAAGTAGGTGAAAGATCTTGGGAAAAGAGCCACAGAATGCTTGGAGATTACACTAGATGAAATGAATTATCTTTATTGAACCCAGATATAGAGAGGCACTCGCCCATGAGGAAATTCCACCACCAGGCCAGAGAGCATTCTGTCTTGGAGGGGCACACCCTGAACTGTGCTCTTATGTAACTAGAAGGTTTTGTCTTTTCACCTCTTTATTTGGCAGTCATGGATCTGGTTTTCATTGTCTTCACCACATGTTCTCTCCTTGGTGTATGTTGTGATTGTTGACTTATAGAGCATCAAATAGAAACAAAACAAATCTCCAAACAGCAGATTTGGCCAGAGCCAAAAGCAACTCACAGAGTTTGAGCTGAACTTACTCAAAGCTGGGCAAGAAGACAGAGGCTTACAAAAATGCCTTTTGTTTGAACCAAAGACTGAAGCCAAGGCATCTGTGTCCAGAAGTGCTTGTGCATGGATGAATCTCCGATCCGAACCTGCATGAAGCCAGCTGGATGAGGCTCTTGGCAGTTGTGTCTCAGAACCGACGCAACAACCTGCCTTGCTTCAGCATTCGAGTGTCTCTAGCCTCATGGAGCTTGGAGAGTTCTAACAGATTCCCTCATCCATGGCAATAGATCTTGAAAGTTGAAAATTGTGCTCACATTCCAGGAACACTGCATCCATTAACTCAGTGACACATTCTATTACTCTACTTATTACATCAGCCATAATCTCAACTGCCCAAAGATGCCACGCCTGCTAGTAAGACTTCACATTTAAATAATCTAAGCTTTCCCGTGTCTCAGGCCAGGTAACCAGCACCCGGTTCAAGAAACAGAATGACTAGTGCCTCAGAAGCCTCCTGCGTACCCTCCTGGTCCCTGCATTGCCAAGGGTAACTGCCATCCTGTCCTCTAACAGCATAGATGAATCCGCGATAGACCATTCAGATCACAATTAGCTTATTATTCTTTGTGCAATCAATACATTACTTATGTTATACATCTTATTCACTCTCCCACTCACTTCATTCATTACCATTTTATAGGCAGCAGAGCTGAGAGACATGAGTCCCAGCTGCCAGGGTGTGATTCCCGGCTCCACTATGACTTAGCTTGTGGTACCTCTGTTTCCTCATCTTTAAAATGAGGGCGACGAACTAGGATTATTATGAGGGGAGGGTATGTGTTGTGAGCGCTGTATATTGTGTAAGACTGATGAATCACAGACCTGTACTCCTGAAACAAATAATACATTATATGTTAATTTAAAAAAAACAGGCCACGGCAAGGAAGCACACATTAAAAAAAATTTTATATATATATATGGAATAAATAAAATAATATGTGTAACACTACCACATAGGAAGCAACTCATAAATTCTTTCTTTACTTAATTCCATTCGTTCCAGCCGATCTTCCTTTTTTCTTTCAGTCATTCATTCTTTTTAGTTTCTTTTCCTTAGCAGTGTCCCTGGAAGTAGCTTCTGGCACCTCCTCCCTTTGGCAGCTGCCAACACAGCCAGTTCCCAAGTGCAGGTCCCTGGCAGCAGAGTTCCTGCTCCATTCTCACACCATGTCCAGAGAATAGCTCACAGGGGGCAAACCCTCACCCTTTGGGGCAGGGTATGGCTGCAAGGCCTACAGCTTCCACCCCACCCTTTTGGTGTGATTACCCTCCCCCAGGGTCTAGTTCCAACAGGCCAATCATTGAGTGGAGGCTCTTCCCTCACAATAGCCCCTGCCCTGATTCCCAGTTCCCTTGTGTTTCTTCCCAACTAAACGGCATTGTCATGACCCCATATTCCCTGGGCATTTCTTCCCTCTTCCTGCCAACCATAAGCCCATAATCATGGCATCTCTTCCCTCAGTCCACCCCTCACGACCCCATATTCCGTGGGCATTTCCTCACTCAGCCTGCCCCTCACGACCCCATATTCTGTGGCATTTTTCCCTCAGTCTGCCTCTCACAATGCCATATTCCCTGAGCATTTCTTCCCTCTGCCTGTCAACCATAAGCCCATATCCATGGCATTTCTTCCCTCAGTCCACCCCTCACGACCCGATATTCCGTGGGCATTTCCTCACTCAGCCTGCCCCTCACAACCCCATATTCCGTGGCATTTTTTCCCTCAGTTCGCCCCTCACAACCATGAGCATTTCCTCACTCAGCCCATGCCAAATAACCCCAGATTCTGCGGCATTTTTTCCCTCAGTTCACCCCTCACAACATGAGCATTTCTTCACTTAGCCCATCACTAATAACCCTGTATTCTGTGGCATTCTTTCCCTCAGTCTGCCTCTCACAATGCCCTATTCCCTGGGCATTTCCTCCTCAGCCCGTCCCTAATAACCCCATATTCCATGGACATTTCCTCCCTCAGCCCACTCCTCACCACCCCTCATTCTCTGGCATTTTTTCCCTCAGCTCACTGGTCAGTTTCCAAGTTCTTTCAGGTTTATCACTTTTAGATTATTTAAACCTTCTCCCTCTCTACCCACTACCANACCCCTCACAACATGAGCATTTCCTCACTCAGCCCATGCCAAATAACCCCGGATTCTGCGGCATTTTTTCCCTCAGTTCACCCCTCACAACATGAGCATTTCTTCACTCAGCCCATCACTAATAACCCTGTATTCTGTGGCATTCTTTCCCTCAGTCTGCCTCTCACAATGCCCTATTCCCTGGGCATTTCCTCCTCAGCCCGTCCCTAATAACCCCATATTCCATGGACATTTCCTCCCTCAGCCCACTCCTCACCACCCCTCATTCTCTGGCATTTTTTCCCTCAGCTCACTGGTCAGTTTCCAAGTTCTTTCAGGTTTATCACTTTTAGATTATTTAAACCTTCTCCCTCTCTACCCACTACCACTGCCTTTATTCATTCCAACATCTTCTTTTCCTGATTACATACGCTACCTTCACAACAGATTCTGCCTTCAGTTGGGATCCTCATCAGCACATTTCGAGGTATGAGCAGAGCCATCAAGGGCTCATAAGATCTGTCTTTCCTCCATTCCTGAAAATCCCAGGTCCCCTCCTCCCTCAGTGCTTCAGCCCACACCCGTGATTCTCAGCCTGAAGCCCCCGTCTTCTCCCTCCCCGGGTCTGGCCCATGAATCCCTGGCCCCAGGTGACTGCCAGGGCAGCAAGTCGCCCTGCCAGGGCCCACACGTCCAGGAACAGGAGCTCAGTCATGCACAGCCTATCTCTGTTGCCCTTGCTCCTGGAAACTGCTTGGTCTGCACGTAAGGGAGCAGGTGTCAAAGCAGTGCCATTTTCCAGACCTCTCCTGACTCTCTGCACCATGCCAGGCAGGGTAGGGGGACATAAGGACACATGGAAACGTGAGAAATAGTCCTTAACATCCAGGTACACACCTGACATCATGGTCTCACCAGCCGACACTGGAGTGATGGTTTCAGGGAGACTGCGTGGGCCAGCTGTCTCCTTACTCTGAAGCACCCCCACCAGGGCCACACCAGCCAACACAGGGCCTGTTAGGAGAGGCTCCTGAGCTCTGGACATTTCAGAGGGAATCAGACGGGAACAGGTTCCCTGATCGAAAAGACCAATTGGGCTGTGACTGGACTGGCAGGCAGTGCATGGCCAGGCAGTGACCTAGTGTGTCCCCAGCAGCCTCGGTGCAGTCGCCCAGCAGCCTGCTGTCCCCTTGCCTCCCACCAGCCTGTGATGCACCAGCCTTCAGAAAGTGAGCTCTGAAGCCCCTTCAGTTCTAAATGTGGCCTCACACAGAGGGAAATAGGATACTTTCCCAATTACTAGAAGAAAGAAAAATCAAAGCGAACATGTCATTTAGCAAAATACAGAAAATTTAAATATCCATTCAAAGAAACACAAAATAGAGAAAGAGGATGGAAGTAAGAGCAAGTGTATCTGTTATAATAATATATGTAAATGAGATATATTTGATTCAGGTAAAAAATTACCATGTGCTACCTGAATGAGGATGGTCTTCAACAAAGCAACTCAGAAAGGTTGGGCTTCAGAGGGGAGGGGGGTGGGGGAATGGGATAGGATGGTGATGGGTAGTAAGGAGGGCACATATTGCATGGTGCACTGGGTGTTATACACAACTAATGAATCATCGAACATTAGTTCGATCGAATACATCGAATACATCAAAAACCAGGGATGTACTGTATGGTGACTAACGTAATATAATAAAAAAATATTATTATAAGAAAAATAAAATAAAAAATAAACCATCTTCAAGACAAAAAAAAAAAGGTTGGGGGAATGAACCATGAGAGACTATGGACTGTGGGCTTCAGAGGGGAGGGGGGTGGGGGGATGGGATAGGCTTGCAATGGGTATTAAGGAGGGCACGTATTGCATGGTGCACTGGGTGCTATACGCAAGTAATGAATCATGGAACTTTACATCAAAAACTAGGAATGTACTGTATGGTGACTACATAATATAAAAAATATATTATTATAAAAAAAAATAAAGGTTGGAAGAGGGACAGGGCAGAGGCGTACCCAGGAACCAGGCAGCAGAAATGAAAACAAACCAGGGCCTTCCATATTAAGATGACAAAACTAGTTGAGTGTGAAGTTTAAAAGGCATTAAAATTACACCATAATAATGAAGTATATAATCCAGGAAAAAAATTTTGACTGTCATAATCCTTTATGTGTGAGATAATATACCAGTAAGTATCAAGCAAAAAAAAAAAAAAAGCTATAAATGGAAGAATAGGACACCTCCTTATAGATGCTCTCATTATCAAAAATAGCTTCCCCTCCTGCACAGCAAAGGAAACCATCATCCAAACGAAAAGGCAACTTACTGAATAGAAGAAAATGTTTGCAAATCATACATCTGAAAAGGGGCTAATATCCAAAATATATAAAGGACTCATACAACTCAATAACAGAAAACAAACATTCCAATTAAAAACTGGGCAGAGGATCTAAATAGAATTTCCCAACAAAGACATACAGATGACCAACAGATACATGAAAAGATGCTCAACATCACCAGTCATCAGGCAACAGCAAAGCAAAACCACAGTGTTGGCGAGGATGTGGAGAAAAGAGAAACTTTGTGCACTTTGGTGGGAATGTAAATCAGTACAGACACTACGGAAAACAGTAAGGAGATTCCTCAAAAAATTAAAAATAGAACTACTCTATGATCAAGCAATTCCACTTCTAGGTTATTTATCCAAAAAAAAATGGAAAACACTAGCTCAAGAAGATCTATGCACCCCATGTTTATTGCAGCAATATTTACAATAGCCAAGACATGGAAACAACCTAAGTGTTCATTGAAGGACGAATGGATAAAGAAAATATGATTGATTGATAGATAGATAGATGATAGATAGATAGATAGATAGATAGATAGATAGATAGATGATAGATACACACACATTAGAATATTATTCAGTGATTTAAAAAGATGAAATCTTGGCATTTGCAACAACATGGATGGAAATTGAGGGTATTGTGCTAAGCGAAACAAGCCAAACAGAGAAAGACAAATACCGTATGATCTCACTTATATATGGAATAAAAACAAATCCAAGCTCATAGATACAGAGGACACAGATTGGTGATTGCCAGGGGCAGAAGGGTGGGGAGTGAGCAAAAGAGGTCAAAAAGTACAAACTTCCAATTATAAGATAAATAAGTCTTCAAAAAAAAAAAAAAAAGTAAGCTCCATGCTCAGCATGGAGCCCAATGCAGGACTTGAACTCACAATCCTGAGATCAAGACCTGGGCTGAGATCAAGAGTCCAATGCTCAACCAACTGAGCCACCCAGGCGCCCCAAGATCAATAAGTCTTTTTTAAGTTTTACATGGGGATGTAATATACAGTAGGATGGCTATAGTTAATAACACCATATTGTATATTTGAAAGTTGCTGAGAGAGTAAATCTTAAAAGTTCTCATCACAAGAAAAAAATATTTTTGTAACTATGTATGGTGACAGATGTTAACTAGACTTCTTATGGTGATCATTTCACAACATATACAAATATCAAATCATTACACACCTGAAATTAATATAATGTTGTATGTCAATTACACTTCAGTTTTAAAAAAAAATAGCTTCCCTTCCACTTTATTTGCTATGCTCTTGCCCCACTTGGGATTTGTTATTGATACTGATCAGGGTTTAAAATTACATTATTTTTGTTTACCTGGTTATTTCCCCCCACTAGGCAATAAATTTCCCCCCACTAGGCAATAAATTTCACAGAATTCCCAACATCTACAATCATAGTATGCTAAGCATTCAATACATATTTATTGAATGAATCACTTAATAACAATATGAGGGGGGAAAAAATCTCCAAATTGGAAATGAGAAAGGAAAACTTATTCCAAACACAATGAACATTAAAGCAATTGTTAGAGAATATTTGTTCAATTACCTGGTAAATAAATTATAAAACTTGGATAAAATCAAAAAGTTTTCCTAGGAAAAGGTTAGGTTATCAGTATTAACAGAAATATTGGTTTAAAAAAAGTATTAGTATTTGGCTGGCAAGATAGACAGACATATGGTCAGCCAAATACAGACACACACAGGTCTTTGAATATTCATATTATTAATTAGAAAACATATGACTGAAAAGTTAACAGCAAGTCCAACGATTAAGTAGGCAATCATATCTTCAGCTTTAATAGATTATGCCATATATTTTTCCAATATGATTACGTTATACCCCCAACCAGCAATGCATAAGAGTTCCTATTGTACCAACAGCTGGTATGTTCATACTTTCCACTTTTGCCAAGTTGGGGGATTTAAAATTTTATGTTGTGGTTTTAATTTGCATTTCCCTGATAGTTAATGAGGTTGAGCATTTTCCATATGTTCGATGAGTTTTGATATTTCTTCTTGTACAAAATATATCTTCAGTTATTTTCCTATTGGATTTTGTCTTCTTCGAGTGTAGGTTTATTTATATGTATTAAATACTAACCCTTTGTGGTTACATCTTTTGGGAATATCTTTTCTCTTTGGCTTGTCTATTCACTTTCTTCATGGTACCTTTTGATGAACACAAGTTCTTAATTTTAATGTGGTTTAATTTATTAATCTTTCTATTTCCGGTGTGTGCTTTTTACATCTTGTGTGAAAAATCTTTCCGAACTGTGGAAATCATATATATGTTCTTCTAAAAATTTTTAAATCTTGCCTTTCACATTAAAGCTACATACAAATTACCATGATATAATAATGTTCTAAGCATTAACTGGTTTACTCCTCTAACAAACATATCAGGTAAGTATAATTATTATCCCATTATACTATTTTACAGGTAAAGAAACAGGGCACTGAGAGGTTAAGTAACTTCACCACAGTCATATAGCTAGAAATGAAGGAGAGGGAATTTGTTTTTTTGTTTTTGTTTTGTTTTGTTTTTTAAAGATTTTATTTATTTATTTGACAGAGAGAGAGGCAGCCAGCGAGAGAAGGAACACAAGCAGGGGGAGTGGGAGAGGAAGAAGCAGGCTCCCAGCGGAGGAGCCTGATGCGGGACTCGATCCCAGGACTCTAGGATCACGCCCTGGGCCGAAGGCAGACGCTTAACGACTGAGCCACCCAGGCGCCCCTGGAGAGGGAATTTGAACCTGAGTTCATGCTATTAACCACTATGATGGTAAATTTCAAATTTATTATTTTAATCAATTTCTGATGTTATTTTTGGTGTACAGAAATGCAAACAACTTTTGTACATGGATTTTATACCCAGTATCCTTGCTAGGCTTTCCTAATTCTCCTAATTTCACTGTATATTCTGTGGGATTTAACATATAGACAATAGTATAACTGCCAATTATCATATTTATAATTCTTACATTCCAATTTTATTCATCTTAATTACTTTTATAGTTTCATTGTGAACCTTTCAAAGTCTTTATATAGGATTAGAATTTCCAGTTCCTTGAGCATTCAAACTCCTTATAAAATTAACTAGGCCTGGTATTTTCTTTAAGGATGAATTTTTTTTAACTAAGAATTCATATCTTTCATGAACATAGATTGATTCAGGTTTACTATTTCATCTTGCATCAGTTTGGCCATTTATATTTTCTGTAAATATTTCCACTTCACCTGATTTCAGATATATTATTGTAAACTATTCGTTATATTTCATTTTAGTGTCTTTTAAATCTTGGTTCTCTTTGTGATTATGTCCTTTTTCATTCCTGGTTGATTTTTTAATGCTTTCACTCTTTTCTTATTTTGTCTTACCAGAACTTTGCCATTTTTTAAAACTTTTCAAAAAAATAAGTCTAATGTTGCCCATCCGGTATATTACATCTTTGTTTTTTACTCCATTAATTTCTACACTTTAGTATTTATTTTCTTCTATTGGCTAAAAAGTCTATGTTTTTACCCTTTTCATTTCAATGTAAACATTTAAAGTTATAAATTTCTCTGTAAATATTAGTTTAGCTATAACACACAAGTTTTGATATGTAGTATCTTACTTTTCAGTCCTAAAGAATTTCCATTACAATTTCTTCTTTGGAATGAAGCATGAGAGACTATGGACTCTGAGAAACAAACTGCGGGCTTCAGAGGGGAGGGGGGTGGGGAAATGGGCTAGGCCAGTGATGGGTAGTAAGGAGGGCACGTATTGCATGGCGCACTTGGTGTTACACGCAAGCAATGAATCATCGAAATTTACATCAAAAACCAGGGATGTACTGTATGGTGACTAACATAATATAATAAAAAATATTATTATAATTTAAAATTAAAAAAATTAAATAAAAACAAAACCAAACCAATTTCTTCTTTGTCCCGTGACTTATTTAAAGATATGTTTTTAAACTACCAGATGATGATTTTATTAAATATCTTTTGAGGCTTGATTTCTTATTTAATTACACTGTGAACTCAGAATCTCATCTGTATAATAATGATTTACTAGGTGAACCCGGGTTTAATGTATCTTCCTAGAAATGGATTATTTTATCAATAGTCATCCTCTGTTTATCCAGTAATACATTTTTCCTTAAAATCTTTCCTCCGGTACTACTGAAACATTACCAGGTCTCCTTTAGTTAGCATATGCCTTGTATATTTTTTCACTGAAAATATACCAGCATATACCTGGTTTGTTTTGTTTGTTTTTCAAACTTTCAGTGTTCTATGTTTTAGGTGGGTCTCATAAATATTTTATGGCTAGATTTTAATTTTTCCAGTCTAAAATGCATTTTTAAATAAACAGAAAATATCGCTTACATTTATCATGAGTATGGATATTTTTACGTATTTCTGCCATATTATGTTTGTGCTTTTTATTTGGCTTTCTTTTTCTATTTTTTTCCTTTAATTTATTTTCCTTCTTTTGGACTAGTAAAGGTTTTGGGTTTTGTTTTTCATTTCTCATTTCATTTTTCGCTATGCCAACTTGGAAATTCTATACTTCATTCCTATACTTTTAAATGGTTATTCTTTACATTTTTACAGATAACTCTAATTGAAAACAGTTTAGATTATACCACCACTTTTATCCTTCTAATAATTAAAGGACTTCAGAGTGTTTCAAATCTGCTCACTCCATTCCCAGCTTATTTGCTCTTATTGGACAGTATTTTAGTTTTCTTTTGTTCTCTTTTAAATATTACTAATTGGGCATTATTAATGAAGCTTGTGTTTGTGTACATTTTCTCTTATTTTTTACTGTTTTCTTTGTTCTCCATTTCTTCTTGCATCTTCTTATGAGGTCATTTTCCTTCTTCCTAAAGTATATCTTCTAGAAGTTTCCTTAATGGTGTTCCATTTGCCTTTCCTTATTCTTAAAAAGTAACTCCACTAGGTATGCAATTGTATCTCAGTCTTTTCATCTTACTATCTCCCCTTTCTCACTGAGACATTATCATATAGCTGTTAAGACCACTGAGTCTACCCAAAGAAAATGAAAACACTAATTTGAAAACATATATGCACCCCTATATTTATTTTAGCATTATTTACAATAGCCAAGATACGAAAGCAACCTAAGTGTCTGTCAATAGATGAGTGGGTAAGTAAGATGTGGTATATATGCGCTGGAATATTACACACCCATTAAAAGGGATGAGAGTTTTGCCATTGTGACAACATAGATGGATGTAGGGGGTATTATGCTAAGTGAAAGAATCCAGACTGAGAACACAAATACTGCATGTTTTCACTTATATGTGAAATCAGAAAAACAACACAACTGAATAAACAAACCAAAAAAAGCAGAATTGGACCTATAAATACAGACAACAAACTGATGGTTGCCAGAGGGGAAGCAGGTGGGAGATACAGGCTTCCGTTTATGGAATGAATAAGTCACTGGAATAAAAGGCACAACATAAGGAATATAGTCATCATATAGTGACAGGTAGTAGCTACACTTGTGAGCAGAGCATAACAGAGAGAGAAGCTGGATTATTATGTTGTATACCCGAAACTAATGTAACATTGTGTTTCAGCTATACTAGAATACAAAAATACAAAAGCACTGAATCTAAAGCCATTCTATCTGAATCTGAATCTTGACTCTGCTTTAGGGCCTCTTTTCTCTAAAGTGGGCCAAAGAATAATAAAGCTTACCGCATAAGATTTTGTGAAAATTAAGTTAGTTGACAATTTAAAAGCCACTTAGGACTGTGCCTGGCTCCTAGGAACATTCTGCTACTATTGTCTGACTTTTGCAGCTGAGAAACCAGCTATAGGTCTAGCTGCCATTTCACTGGAGGTACCATATTTCATCAAAATCAACATATAACCACTTTTCTATTTTCTATGAAGAAAGAAAAAAATACTGCCAATTAAACTATGACACAATATTTTCTTGTTCATAGATTATGAATGTAAATACCTTAAACTGTTAAAGAAAATGTTCCTTTTAGATTTGATGAAATGTGGTGGCAATATTTTGTTCTCTATCTCTTAGCATTTAAGATCTTTTCTTTGAGGTTTTGGGTTTTTCGATGATTCCCAGCGAGGATTTTTTTTATATTGTCTCAGTTTTCTTGAGCTTTCTGAACCTAGGGATTGATTTTTTTTTTCCTTTATCCCTCCCTCCACTCAGAAGACCAAGTCAGTCAAGTAACTATCCCAATTCTATTACTCATGACGAAAGGTCAGTAACCTTTTACTGTGGAGGGCCAGATAGTAAATATTTTCTTCTCTGTGTCCCATTTGGTCTCTCTTGCAACTACTCAACCCTGCCATAGATGATACATTAAGAAACAGGTGTGTTTGTTGAAAGGGATCACTGCATACCATCCCAAATTATGCACCTTAGCATACGGATTTTTTGGGGTTAAAAGGTATTGAGAAAGAGCAAATGGAGGAAGAATTCTCTGCACTTCTCCTTTCTGTTCAAAAGCCAGGCACAAACTTCCTTTGTGAAAATGTCCCCTTTCCCCTCTCCTGTACCAGGAAGAGGTGATGACTCTTATCACTGGGGATGACACCAACTTGAGTCTGCATAAACAAACCTTACTAACATTTATCTTCCATTAATTTTCAATCTGTCCACCTTCCCACAATTTGCCACACCTAAAAGCCCAAATACCTTTTCCTTGTCATTTCTCCACAGTTTATTGTTCTTTGTTAAAATGTTCTATAGGACCCCCAGTTGATCAGCTCTTTGGATTTTCACTTCTTTCTTGTGAAGCTCCCTTGTTCATGTGTAATAAACTCTTTTCTCCTGTTAATCTGCCTTTTGTCAATTTAATTCACAAAACCCAGTCACTGACTATAAGAGGGCAGAGTTTTTTCTTCCCCTACACTGTGTTCCAATAAAACTTTAGAAAATCAGGTAGCAGACTGGACTTGGCGTGTAGGCTTTAGTTTACACAACTTTGCTCTAGACTGTAGAGCTGAACTGCCCAGTATGGTAGCCACTAACTATTTAAATTTGTGGCCATTTAAAGTTAAATTTAAATTAATAAAAATTAAATAAAATGCACATCTTAGTTATTCAGTCATCCTAGTAACATTCAAGTGTTCAACCCCCACACATAGGTACCGAGCCCTTCCATCCGCACAGTTCTATTGAAGAGTGCTGCTCTAGAGAAGCTATTTTCCAGGTTTATCCACTGAACTTCTTCTCTACGCAGAGCTAATTGCCCTGGAACCTTGATTAGACCCCAGGATTTCTCTTTTATACCATTGTAAAATCTAGAAAAAGCCACCCTCCAGGTCTTACCCTTTATATGGGTTAACTGCCTGCCTCCACCCCGCCCCCAGGGCAAAAACCAGATGAAGTTTGCTCATCTCTCCAGCTCTGAACCTCCTCATCATTTCTGGCCACTAAAGATGGTCCTTATTCTCACATGTGTTTAACCATGCATTTAAAAATGTTTTTCAACATTTATCCAGCATCTTTAGATGTTCTCTACCGTATGGCCTTTCCAGGTATCTAGTCAGTCATACTGCCAAAAATGGAAACCGCATTACTGGGTTTTGCCATAGAGTACATTTCCCTTCCTTCTTTCCTTCCTTCCTTCCTTCCTTTTTTCCCTTCTCCCTTCCTTCCTTCTTCCTTCTCTCATTTTCCTCCACTTCCCTTCCTCTCCTTTTTTCCTTTCTTCCTTCTTTCTTTCCTTCCTTGTTTCCTTCCTAGGTTAGAAAGTATGGAGAGGAAGTTGGACTCCTATGACTAACTGGAAAGTCTTTCATTCTTAGGCAAATACTAGGAAAAATATTATCTCAGGCAATAGCGTGAGGGATCTGACCTGATTGCAAGAATTTGACACCACATTCCAAACACTGGTTTGCATTTGAAATAAGAATTGCAAATGGTTATTTCCAGGAATTGGGTTTCTTTTTTTTTTTTTTTAGCATTTATTTATTTATTTTAGAGAGAGAGAGTGGGGGGTGCAGAGGGAGAGAATCTTCAAGCCAACTCCCCGCTGAGTACAGAGCCCAGCTCAGGGCTCTATCCCACGACCCATGAGATCATGACCTGAGCCAAACCAAAGGCTGGACGCTTAACCAACTGAGCCACCCAGATGCCCCCAGGAGTTCTGTTCCTGATGGGTTGGTCCTTAGATAATAAAACTGATCACTTCTAAGGAATAATTTGCCAGGGTTTAATTGAGGACAATGTGAAAGAACATTCTATTACTCAGTGAGTAAATTCTTAGTCCTTTGGGAGGATTTAAAGGGAAGGAAAATGGAAGCAATTCTGGGGAGGAGGGAGAAACAGTACCTTTTCCCAGTGGGACACAGGTTGGGAGGCAGCTGAGCTTCCAGTGTCTGGACAAAGAGCGAAAGTTGGGAAAAGACAGTGGAGCAGTGAAACATCTAGAAGCTAATAGGTGTGAGATGAGTTAGGAAGTGGTCTCATAACTGGGGAAAGTCTTGTGGACCCAAGAAAGAAGACCCTTGTTTTCCTTCTTTGATGCAGAAATTTGGTGAAAGGTGGTACTCATGTGAAGACATATGAGAAAATCAACCCTTAATTTATATTCTAGAGTTTTAAGGTTTATTATGGGTTGTTTTTTTTTGAGATTGTATTTATTTATTTGAGAGAGAGAGACAGAGAGAGCACACAGCACGGGGTGGGGGTGATGCAGAGGGAGAGGGAGAAAGCAGACTCCCCGATGAGCAAGGAGCCAGATACGGAACTCGATCCCAGGACCCTAGGATCATGACCTGAGCCGAAGGCAGCCGCTTAACTGACTGAGCCACCCAGGTGCCCGGTTTATTATGGCTTGTATTAATCAAATTCTTTATGATCTATTTCAAGTGAGGAATTACCAACTGCTCAACAGGATGTTTACAAAGCAGAGAGGGTGGGGGAATGCGTGCCTGATAAATTATATATTTTGACAGTAGCTATTATTTTGAGTATCTACTCCTGGCCAGTGACTGCACTAAGCACTTCACATATACTAATTCTAATCCTTAAAAAAAAAAAAAAAATTACAAGGTGGGTAAATTCGCCACATTTTATAGAATCAACTTAGTATGCTTATGGAAAGAATATTTCTGGTGCGAAGGTAAAGTCATGTATTTGTGAATTTTTAAATCACCAGTTAAACTCCTCTGCCGTTAGTTGTTTTACTAGAAAATGCACCCAAACTACAGCACTCGCTTACAATGAGCCCTTATCTGTAGTCCCCCACACTGCTACTGTTCGGTCCCAAAGTCCTAAAGGCAGAGCCAGCCTCAGGGACACACTGCAGCTCTCAGGCACTGCTTCAAGATGAGAGCTGCTATTTGCTCAGTCCTTCCTCTTCCTGGAGTAACGGAAAGCTTCCAGATTCTTACTGAAGTTGGAATGGGCAAGAGAGATCTAAGAAGATGCATTTGATGGGCCACATTCAAGCAGCCTCTTAGTGACAACACTGTGGTTACACTGTGGCACTGGCCAATCATGCCAGTTGCCCAGGAGACTGCAGGCTACAGTGTCGCCTTTTTGCGGCTTAGCCCCGGGCTGGCCCAGGTTTGTTGTACTCTGACAGGGCCAAGTGGTCAGAGTCCAGGCCTGGGTGCCAGACTCCTGGGCTTGTATCCCACTCCAAATTGTGTCACCTTCGGCAAAGGATACAAATCTCTCTGTGCCTCCATTGTCTCACCTGACAAACATGAACATTAAGGTTACTTAGCTGTCAGGACTATATTACATGAAATAGAACCTAGAGAAGAATATCCATGCTTGGTACAGATCAGCTGAGCTCTGGGGAAGGAGACACTCCCCAAAGGCAGCCAGAGCCAGGGACCTGTGCACCACATGCGTTGTGTATCTCCCATGTGCTAGGTGCAAAGAGTGAGGAAACGAATGCGCGGATTTACAGGTAAAGTGCTCCTGTTCTCCAGACAGGTTTGCAAAGAGCCTTCCTCTGTGTTCAGAATGGCCACCTGGGCAGGAAGTCCTGACGCCGTACCGGGACCCAGACATGCTACACTAGAGCAGTGAATGCTTTGAGACCCGAGGGGGAGTAGAGACCTCCTGACTGAACACAGGTTTCTGGTACAGGCTGTGTGCCATTTCTCTTCCCTCGCTGCTTTTCCAGGCCCCAGCATTTTGTTTCTTTTTGGGTGGCGGAGGGGGGAGTAATATCATAGTTAGTATATATTTTCTCTTCTCTCCTTTCCTTCCTCACAAAGTAGGTGAACTCCCCAGCAGCTGTAATCAGCCTACAGTTATACAATCAGAAAGCAATGGGGAAATTCCTTTTACATTGCCTGTAAGGATCATCTATAATCAGGCCCCTTCTAATGTGCTGACAAGGGTTCTCTGCAGTTGTGAATAAGCACACATTATTATTATTATTATTATTATTATTATTATTATTATTAGAAGAAGAAGAGAAATCTAGACTTTCAAAGGTGTCTAAACCAGAATGTTCTCTCAAGTTAGCGAACGCCCATCCCAGCCCTCCACCTGCTCATGAAGGAGGTGTCTGCCTCTTCCCACCCTGCTCTCAGATGCTCCCCTCAGCCCTCTCCTCTGAGAAGTTGCTTTTTTGCCAGGTAGATTCTTCATAACTTAATAAACTCTGAATCTGGAATGATAAGTGAACATTCTGGGGAAAAAAGGACATTTTGGAGGGGCTGGAGTGGGGTGAGGTTAAAGAGGGGTGTTCAAACAGCTAACCAACCTGAGACAACCTGAGGAACAAGAGGGGATCCAAAGCAACACTTCCAGCTAGGTGACTTCTCCTTCTGCTCCTCCTTCCCGTCCTCCTCCTGCTACTCCTTTTCTCTGAGAAATAGAAGAACTTGATTATTTTGAAATAACTGTTGGTAGCTGGTCTGTGTTCGTGTGACCACAACACTGCTCTGGGACTGAACCACAAGGGTCTCAGCTCTTTTTAAGTGTTATGTAATAACAAGGAAACCATGAGATCTTAAATCAACTTCAAAACAAGTTTCTTCCCGTAACCTCCTGGACAACATCCCAAGCAAGGTCTCTAAGTTGGCAGGATGAGATGAATGTTGCCCAATAATTTAAGACTATTCTTATTTACATAGAAGAGGTACTAGATGACTGGTTTTGGCAGGTAGAAAGCCATCAAAACAAAACAAAACAAATTAAAATGTTTCTTTTGAAGCAAATGAATCAGAACAGCTTGGTGAGAAATAGATAAGCGAGGGCATTTGGAACAAAACTTTCAGGATAGTGCTTGTTTGAGAAGAAATTTTGCTGGTCCTGTTGCCCTTTAAAATTGCTTTATGGGTAGGATGTGAATCAAAGGATGTGTTCACACAGTTCCAAACACATGAGTAAAGCAATTTAATTCTGTTCCAAAAGTTTGCTTTTGCACACATAATGTCAATAGTCTAGGTATCTGGAATTGTATATCTGTTTAATTTCAACCTTTTTATTGAAAGCAGGTAAACGTAGCCAAATTTTATAATGACATAAATTTTCAGTCTCACATGTTAACCTTATTCTTCCCAGTCAGACAAGAGCATCCAGAGAGATACTAGAGAAAGGCCTTTTAAATAAAAGCATAGAAATAATGCTCTGTGCTTATGTCACAGTTACTCTAAGGTTCCAAATATATTAGTCTCACTGTGTGCTAAAACTTGCCATTGAAGACAGCAAATAAAATTAGAAAAAGAAAATACAAACTATAATGTCAATATATATGTAATAGGATCCAAGTCTGTGACTCTTTCCTCATAACATTATAAAATATAATACATTTCTCCAAAAACGTCACAACTTGTGTATGTAGCAAAAACACACCAGAAACAGCATTTTGAAAACACCAATGACAACATCATTAAAACACTCTGAGATTATGCTTTTAATATTCTCTATTAGGGCCTCTCAGCTCCCATAATTCCCCCAAATAGCATTATGAAGTCATGTAAGGATAGTCAGATAGAAACAAAATTATTGAAAATATCCTCCAAAAAAATGAAAAGATGCCAAAAATCACACAAGGACTTAATAACCGTAGTATTTACAATGGAAAATAATGCTTCTGCCAGAAACAGTACTCTGTTTTTATTAGCCAGGCATTTTTTTCAAGTTTAATTTTATATACAGGCTTTTTGCCTGGATTTATCATTAAATTACTTTCCTCTCAACCTCCTCTAAGTTGTGCTCCCCTGCTTTTATTCATACCAAATCATTTGAATTCTGCATCAAATAAAAATAAGCAATAAAAGTAAAAGCTAACTTCTATATAATGGTGATTGGGTCCAGCCCTCATCAATGAAACAAGCCTAGGAGCTAGATACTATTATGTCACCTTTTACAGAGAGACTGAAACACAGAGAGGCTAAGTAATTGCCCCAAGGTTGCACAGCTGCTAAGTGGCAGAGCTGGGGTTTGAACCCAGTCAGGCTGGCTCCAGAGCCCAACCTTTCATCACTCTCAGGGAGCAGCCCAGTGATTTTAGTCCAAAGACATCAATTTTGAAAGTCATGGGATCTATTTTCCCTTTGGACAAATCTTTCCCAAGCACAATTAGATTCATGTTTTAGCATCTGTACCCAAGGCACAAAGGCAAATGAAAAAAAAAAAACAAAAAAACAAAAATGTTGGTTCTAATCCTGAATGATTCAGACTCATTGGGTAAGAGGAAGTTGTAGAAATTCCATCTGTCATTTGACA
The DNA here is from genome assembly GCF_002007445.2 of Ailuropoda melanoleuca. Classification (NCBI taxonomy): domain Eukaryota; kingdom Metazoa; phylum Chordata; class Mammalia; order Carnivora; family Ursidae; genus Ailuropoda; species Ailuropoda melanoleuca. The sequence continues at coordinate 91,926,838 of NC_048223.1, forward strand.
GGGGGAAGAGCTAAGCTCCCACTGGGGCATCTTTTCAGTGTCCTCCCCGCCATCTGCCCCCCCCCACCTCTGTGCACACTGCAGGGAACCACAATGCACTGGGACACCTGTGCTGGTGGGAGTGGGGTGGGGGACACCTCTGAAGGTCAAGTGTGGGCTCTGCTAACACACCTGTTCCCTCCCTTCCAAAGGCAGATGGGACAGGTTAGACAGCCCCTGAAACACACCAATCCCACATGCTTATCTGGATGACTCCCCAATACCCCGCTTTTCCCAGATTTTGTTAGTTTCTCTCTGTGCAATACCTAGGAGCAAAAGATCATGTCTTCAAAGCCCAGAGCTCAAATGAGCTCCCCAAGGTGACCCAGGCAGGAGCCTGGACGTGAACAGGTGAGAAAGCCTCTGGTCAGGCAGGCTGGGCAGGGTTTGGGGTGTTTTGGCTCCCATCCCCTGTAACATCTCCTCTCATATCCTTATCAAATCCCTCATTCCACAAGCATTTATCCATCCCACCCAGAGACCTCATGCTGTTGTGCACATGGCGGATCAAACTCAGTTCTGGTCCCTTAAAATGCACCCAGCTTAGGTTAAACAGGACATAAACTCACATTAAAATTCAGTGTGCTGAGCAGCACTACACTGCAGTTTTTTACAAAGCCCCAAGGGAGCAGAAAGCGATCTGTCCCTGCCTGGGAAGCTAGGGAAAACTTCCTGCAGATGGTGGCCCTCTAATTGAAGGACAAAGGTCAAGATGTGACCTTCTACTCACCCCCAAACTGCCAGCCAGAACTGCATCTGCCTCCCCCCATAGTATCAATGCACACTTACCCTGTGCAGGGCCCATAACATGCAAACCACTCACAAAGGCCAACAAGACACCCAGGAATGAGCAGGAAGAGGAAACATGGCAGGCAAGTGGGACTGAGGCTGAAGCTCATCCTTCATTTCTCCAGCCAACACTGACTGAACGCGCACTGCCTGCCTGGCAGTGGGCGGGATATGCAGGCTGCGGTGATGGGCAGAACTGAGAGCATGCTGCCTTCCCGGGGCGTTAACGCAGACAGCTGTGACCGCAGACGCACACCTGTGTCAGTGCCCTGAAAACACACTGGCTGCTGGGAGCGTGGGGCCTGGCGTGGGCTGCGCGTGGACGGGGAGGTTTCCCTGGGGGGATGACCATTGCGCAGGGAGAGGACAGGAGGCCACAGGGGGTGGTCTCTGCAGAACCAGCCCGGGGATGGACCACAGGCTGGAAAGGGAGCCTGGAGGCATTCTAAGCTGCAGAGCCATGTGGTCAAGCTTCTGTTTTCTTCTTTCCATGGTCAGAGGAGTAGAAGAGGGAAGAGGGAGCAAAGGTAGGAAGAAATGGAGATGAGACATTGAGGAGGTAAAATGAGCAGCGTCAGGAGGAAGGGCAGGGCGAGAGGAGACCCCAGGAAAACTCCCATTACTCCTGCATCACCGAGCCCTGTGCTCTTCCACGCTACAGCTTCTCACGGATGTCCTCCTGACTTATTCATTGGTGAGCCATGCAAGCTTTGGGGAGGGTCTGCGGAGAAAACACCTTTTGGTCTGTGCATGTGTGGAAATATTTCCTCGCACTCATATTTGCACACAGGTGTCCTACGGCAGAGAGAAGGCTAAAATTAGCCTGGGTTTCATAGAGAATTTTGTTTCCAATTTTAATGCCAGGGGGGTGATAGGATTTATTTTTTATGCATTCTATCCTTGGCTTCCTGTGTCTTTCTGAAGATAACTAGGGTGTTTTCCCCTTAAAAATTTCTTTTCTTTTCTAATCTACTTGATCAGCTTCTCCTAATTAGCACGGTAACACCTAGTTTCCATCACATCCCCTAGTCTCTTCCCAGGCCACACAGTGCATTTTCTTTTTCCCTTCTTTTCCCTTTCAGTGAGTACAGCAGTGGTCTAGCTCATCGTTCATAAGCAGACAAGACACATGGCCTAGGTGTGAAGTAACCAAAATGTCTGGATTGGGTGCAGGCTATCTATTGCTATGGGACCAATGTCCCCATAGCAGGGACATCACATTATTATGCTCTCAGATTCTGTGGCTCAGGAGCTCAGACAGGAACCAGTGGGAACGGCCTCTCCCTGCTGAGGTTTCTCCATCCACACATCTGGCATCTGGACTGGGATGACCCAAAGGCTGAGGTCAGCAAGGTGTGTCAACTGCAGCATCTGCATATGGCCTCTCCGTGTGGCTTCTCATGGCAGGACAGCTTTGTCCCCAGAGGGAATGTCCTGAGAACAAGCATTCCAAGAGAACCAGTTGGAAGGCTTTTATGATCCAGCCTCAAAGGTGACACAGCTCCGTTTCTGCCACATTCTATTGGTGAAAACACTCAAAACCCACCCAGCTCAAGGTGAAGACTCAAAGACCCCACCTCTTCCTAGAAGAAATGTCACAGAATTGGGGGCCATATTTTAAAACTGCCACAGGAGGGCACTGGTAGTATGGTGACATTGCTCCTAACTGAGACTGTGCTGTGGGCTGCCAAATCCTACCCCACCCCACAGTTGAGTGTCCTGCTCCCCCTGCTGGTCTGAGGCCAAGCTCAGCCCCTCCCTAGACCCAGCGTCTCAGAAGTTGGGGTCCTTAGCTCCTTCACTCCTTCGTGCGCGGTGCATAGCAGTAGGGGCAGGAGGAGGAAAGGGCTACTTTCACCCCTCCAGGCCCACCTGGAGTTAAAGGGGCAGTAGAGGTTCGTGTGCATGGTGCTTGGTCTCCTTTCTATGCTGGAGTGACATTTATCTGGTGCATGGCTGCTGGACCAGCCTATCACCCACCACAATAGTGCCGCTGCCCTTAGTCCTATTCTTGCAAGTCTTTAGAAAACCCATCCTGCTCCCAGAGCTCTCTCCCATTCTCTTCTTACCTTCAACCCTTTACTTGATGCATCCACAAACCTCAGAATGCCAGACAACTCAGCCCTCACCCCTCCTGTCATGTTACAGACCCACAGTCTCCAGTTTGCTTGCTGTTCTTTGTTTCCTTGAGAAAATCGTCCCGGAAAAAAAATATATCCTTTAATACTCAGAGTGGAAGAGGGGTTTTCTAGCTCCTTGCTTTTCTCCACCATGTTTGTGGTTTGAAAGAAAGCAAAGTCTCCTAGGAAGTTTGGGTGGTTTCACTATGTAATTTTAAAACTCTAAGTGATAGGATAAGGAAGTGGTAAAAACCTTAGAAAGTTTAATTCCCAGTCAGAATAAATGAGAAAAATAGTTTCCCCTCGTATGCTAGTGATAACCTCAAGACTTATCACAAAGTCAGCAACTTCTCTGCAGCAGTGAACTCTGGATTCGTGGTGAGTAGTCCAGCTCCGTGCTGCAGAAAAGGGCAGAGCTGGGCTGAGTGGGGTTACTTTCTTCTCTTGAACTGACTCAGTAGGCTTTGAGATGGCTCTGGCAGGGCCCTGAGGGACATTAATCATAGCAGCCCCCAGTGCTATGTTCCCTGGGGTGGAGGGCTAGAAAATGGGAACAAAAGCAGCCCCATGGGGTCCTTGGGATGCATGACATTTCACAGAAAGTGATTTTTCCTCTTAGTCTAGCTGAAACTAACACCATCTTAAAGGTCTGACTCAAGTCCAAGTAATTGTCCCTGGTGAACCCAGACCACAGGAATGTCACCTGTCTCTCCATTCAAATAGCACTCAGTTACAGCACATGGATAAACACCTAGTTGTGTGTGTCCCCAGATGTCCTTTTTCTTCACCCCATTTCTTCACCTACATGGTGAGATTCCTGAGAAGGATTTTATCCAGTATCACCCAGAGTGTGAAATTTCATTGAAAACTGATATGCAAAACAACGGTACTGCCAGGCTGCCATGCCTGAAGGATTCGCTGGTTCCCCGATTGAAGGACTTTAAAGGGGGTGCAGCTTGCAGGAAGAACAAATCGTCCTTCCTTGACTTGCTCAGAGTCCCCACTTCTAACTCATTCTTCAAGCTGAATGAGATACTCTTGCAGTGTCCAATTTACGTGATGCATGACCCTAGCTATCTATCTTTCTTTTTGTGAAGCTTCATCAGGACTAAAAAGAAATACTCATTCTGGGGCATCTTGCAGAGTCTGGGAGGAATTCCTCTCAGGGTTTTAGGAAGACCAAGAGCATTAAAGAGTCCACTAATCCCTTAGTTATGGAATGTCACAACCAATGGAAAAAAACAAATGACTGCTTCTGGAAGTTCCGTGATGAACCACAGAGCCCCTCCATACATTTTACAGACTCACAGTGCGCCAAATAACTCCAGCTTCAGAGAGAAAGCTCAGAGGCAGTGATGTTTACAGAAAAGGCCAGCTGTCGTTTTTTAAAGAGAAGAACACTAATTTCCAGAAAGCTAAACCGAAGTTATTTAATAATGGAATCATTAATCTACTCTTTGGTGACTTGTCCAACTCACTTTCCCTGCCTATGAATTGCCTATAATCTCTGTGAAATTGCTTTTAACTTAAGATGCCTTTAGCAAATGGCCTTACCCGGGTCTCCTCCACATCTTCACTGGCACCAACAGAGGGAGCTGTGCCCTCAATGACCCTCTCTGCTGAGCTTCCGGCCACACCCTCTTTCTGGGCCCCTGAAATCAAAGCCACCAGTGGGGTGGCCAGCTCCGGAGAGGAGAGACCAGGCAGAGTTGACTCGCCCCTGTGGTTCCCACTTAGGCCTGAAACCACCTTCTTCTCCCTGGGCCCAGCTGCGGCCACTGACTGTAGACCCAGAGGCCGCTCTAGCACATGGTGATGGGAGCAGGAGGGCTGGGTCTTCTGATCCTGCTCTTTGAGCCTAGACCCATGCTATCCTGTGTTAGACTTTAATCCATTATAAACTCTGTGGTTAGTGCTACCTTAAAACTTAGCACAGGCCGTGTCATTTCTATGAGTTCTGGGGAAAGAATCCTCTCTATGGTCTAAGCCTTCCGTGTGAAAACTCTCCTGCTGTGCCTCCACCAAGACAACCTCGGAGGCTCAGCTTCTGTCCTCCAGCCTCCAGACTACTGGTGTTCTGCTCACATCCCAGCTGGCACACCCCTTCGGTCTATGCCCATTCCCACCTTTCCCTAGACAGAAGCTTCTTCCACTATGTGTCACCGTCACTGGCACAGCTCTAGCACCACAGCATTAGAGCACTTTGCCAGGAACACAGCAGCTGTCCCCATCTTCTGGCTCCAAGAAGGCATGCTCACAGTGGTTCAGGAGCTCTCCAACATAGCAAAACTCCCCTGCAGGCCAGACCTCATTTTGATTCTTTTCATCACAAGGAGATAGAAATGTCAGGACAAACGGTCTTTAGTATCACCAAAATTGGTGACAAGGAACACTCGGACATCACGTTCGGTGGTGCAGAACTGAATCAGCTTGCCTCCTCTACTGGGCAAATAGCAGGGGCGTGGGGGTGGGGGATGGACCCATTACCAAAGCTAAGCCTCAGCAAGGTAAGCCAGCAACCAACCATTCCAAGTGGGGTGAGCGGGGTTCTGGCACCTTTTATTACTTTTATTAGGACTTAACTGATGGGTCAACAGTGACATCCAAGCACATTTCTCATATCATTTGGGGCTGGTTCAACAGAGACACCCAATCAAAACTCTTTTATCTCATGCAGGAAATGGCTTTTTTCTTTCTGTTCTTCCAGAAGCATTATAAAGGGAAGCATAAATAATTTCTAGGAAAAAAGAGATTTCTCCCAGAGCACCTACAAATACCCACATCCCTTTCCTCTGTTGCAGTCTGCAAAATCCATCTTCTATGAAGAGGCCCACAGTCCCTCACTCTTCCTTGTTTAAGAACAAAAAACACAATCACTGCTGTTACCCATATCTTCTTCTCATGCCAAAGAAGAATTGTTATACAGGCATTTCAGAGCTCCAAAGGGTCTCCTACAAAAATGCCAGAACATTCAGATTACACACAGGGTCAACACACACACACACACACACACACACACACACACCTCTCACACTGGTGTTGGAAAAATTCCTGGAATATGAAAATCTTGAGATGTACCCTGAAAATGAACAGGCTTCCACAGGCAAAAAGGAAGAACAACTGAAAAAGGGAGAACCATATGATTTTGATGTCTAATGACCTGCCTGAGGGATTGTTGCCAGCTTAGGTAAATATCAGAGGATGCTAGTTGAGGTTTAGCTGTGTCCATCACTCATTATGACCTTGCCTGTCACTTACACTTCAGTCCCATTTATGCTTTTGTCTGTTGGACACCATATTAATCCTAGCTTAGCAGTGTCACAGGATGCATATGATAGAAGGATCTAGAAGCCTATGCAAGGAGTAATTACTAGACTAATGGTCATTGTTTCTGTTGTTAAAGTCAAGGAATAATACTCGGGGTGTTAGAAGGTTGCATTTGTTCAATAAGATAAATGTTCAGAACATGGCAGACTGAATGCTAAGCTGATTCACAAGTGATCCTTAGGACAATAAGGATCCATGAGGAATAAGGAGAACTCATATTTACTAAGGAACTGCTATGTGTCAAGCACACGATCTGCGAAGTTGGTGCTAAATATTTCCATCTCACTAATGAGCAAATGGAGGCTCTGAGGAGTGATTTGCTCCTGGCGAATAGAGGAGCTTTACCTGAAATCTGGGTCTCTGTGCCTCCAAAGGGAGAAACTTAGCAGAGAAAGAAAAGTGGCAAACATCCTCATCTCTCTCTTATCGTGAACCCCTGACAGTACAGTGGCCTCAGGAGTCTCTTACACATGGTTTTTAACCTGGTTGGGGTCATTTTCCAGTCCCTTCCACCTATTTGCCTCCCCTATTCTACCCTGTGACCATTCTCCCCTTAGTGAATTTCTCCTCCTCATCTGAGTCCTTCCCACTCTCCTTCCTCTCCATTCCCATAAACCTCTGTGCGTGTTCCTATTACGGCACTCCTCATGCCGTAGTGAAATGCATCTGCTTTGTGCATTCTTTCAGGAAAAAAATTACTCATGTCTTCCAAAAATATGGAACCAACAACTAATTATTCCACATCTGCTTTATTTCAAAAGTGAGCATGGACAAGGCCAGGGTATTATCTCCAGACTATTCTAAAAAGCTCTCAGCACTCTCAGAACTCACAAAGAATGTATGAGCAATCATTCAGTTCATAGAGTACAACCTATTTCTATATGACTCCCACAGACAGCCTTACAGCCAGGATTCTGGAAAGATCTTAGTAAGAAGAAATTGACTCTAACCTTTGTCAGACCAAAGGCTGAGGCAATAATTAAAATTATTATGCCAAAGAGGGTTGAAACAAAAATAATACTCAGGTAGAGAAAAGGAATAAAGAATCATTTTTTTAAAGACTTGTTTATTTATTTTAGAGCAAGAGAGAACTCGAGTGAGCAGGGGGAGGGGCATAGGGAGAGAGAGAATCCTGAAGCAGACTCTGCTGAGTGCAAAGCCCCACACGGGGCTTGATCCCAAGACCTTGGCTCAGGACCTTTAGCCGAAATCAAGAGCCGCCCCCTAACTGACTACACCACCCAGGTGCCCCCAGAGAATCATTTTTAAATGCAAATCCCTAAGAGGCTGAAGTAAGAGAAAGCAAAGCTCAGCAAGTGTTTTCTGCATGATAGCAGACTCCACCCAGCCCTGACATTGTCTCTTGCTTCCTGCCCCTCTCCCCCATCCCCCCCAGCACCGTGTCAGTCCCACGTTCCCTGTAAAAGTTAATCTCACCCAGGTTAATCAACCTAAGTCTCTCTTTCCTTTTTTTCCAGTTGAAAGTGGTCCCTAACGTGCGGTTCCCCTTCATCTGGGTTTCAAACCACCTGCTCTCAAAATTTAAAAGCATGATAGGATTGAATTAAAATTTTTGCAAAATTTAGGAACTCATAACTTAGCCAACTTTGCAAATTAAAATTTATTTCTGAGAGAGAGATTCTATGCTATTTGTTTGCCAAACATTGATGATTCATATCTCTGATTCATTCTTAGGTTTTTATCTAACCCCCTTTATTTATTGAGAAGTAAGATAAGTATGTGTTAGGAAAATTCCAATACTACATGAAAGTAAAAGAAAGAGAGAGAGAGGTGAGAGACGAAGGAAGGAAGGAAGGAAGGAAGGAAGGAAGGAAGGAAGGAAGGAAGGAGTGGGGGGAGGAGGGGAAGGAGGGAGGAGGGGAGGGAGGGAGGTATGGAAATCTCCCTCATAAACCAGACTCCCAAACTCTTTGTAAGATGTAGCCATCATCATTAGTGTTTGTGTGCCTCCAAAAATGCCCTTGCATTCAAACCCCTGTGTTCATTTGTGTATCTTTTCATACTCTTTTCACATCAGATAAGAGCCTCCAGTACCCACTCCTTTTCATCTACATTTTCTTTACTATAACAATACATTTCAACACATACAGACCAGTTCATTCTTTTTCAAGACTGTGTTGTATTTTATTTTATGGAAGAATGATAACGCATTTTACCAAACACCTACAGATCGGCATTTAAGGGCCTTCCGTCCTTTGCCTTTACAGAGCATGCCACACCCTTGCTTATACGCTTTTCTGCACACACAGAGCATGCCTGTGGGATAAACTCTTAGAGGGACAATTGTACGATCCAAGACTCTGTCCTTTGTTTGTTAGAAACCGCAAAAGTGCTCTCCAAAAGAAATGCACAAATGTGCTCTCCTGCCAAAGTGTAAGTGTAGGAGGCATTTTCCCCTCATCTTGCCAAACAGGCTATTATAAGGAAATTTACTCTTTGCCAGGCCATTAGGTGAACAACAGGACACCATGGCTTTGGTGGTGGTGGTGGTGGAGGTGGTTAAGTCTTATCTTTTCCTGTGGATTGCCTGTGAGGGTTTTTTGTCAATTTTTCCATTGAGTTTTGGTATTTTGGTGATAGATCTGTAACCCCTGGCTTTATTTTAGTGACATGTTCTTTTTCTGCTGTGTGTGGCAAATATTTTTCCAGTTTGACATTGTCTTTTAATTTCTGCCATTTTTTCCTTGGCGAATTTTATTTTTATTTATATGTACTCATATCCTTTAGTCTTTCCCCTTATAGTTTCTAGGTCTTGTTTTGTTTTGCTTAGAAAGGCCTCACCCACTCTCTTGAGAGACATAAAAGAAACTGAAGTAAATGGAGAGACATGCTTTTGTCTAGAAGAGGAACTCTTAAGATATGTCATATAGTAATAATTAATTTAATACAATCATGATAAAAATCCAAACATTTTCCTTTTTAGAAACTTGGTAAAAATGATTTTTATTTATTTTTTTTAAAGATTTTATTTATTTATTCAACAGAGATAGAGACAGCCAACGAGAGAGGGAACACAGGCAGGGGGAGTGGGAGAGGAAGAAGCAGGCTCATAGCAGAGGAGCCTGATGTGGGGCTCGATCCCACAACGCCGGGATCACGCCCTGAGCCGAAGGCAGATGCTTAACCGCTGTGCCACCCAGGAGCCCCAGTAAAAATGATTTTTAATATAAAAACTAAATACACAAGAATAACCAGGAAAAATCGGGAAAATAAATAGTTGGGGAAAGGGGACATAGTGAGATTTGCCCTGCCAGATGTCAAAAGCTAGAAAATAATTTAAATCCAGGGGTTCAGTTGCACAAATAAACAAAGAAATAGAACAAGACAGAATCAAGAAATGCAACCAAGAATTAATGAAAGTATTGAAATTTAGGGGTGCCTGGGTAGTGCAGTGGTTAAGCATCTGACTCTTGGTTTTGGCTCAGGTCATGATTTCAGGGTCCTGGCTCTTGAGTCCTGTGTCAGGCTCCACGCTCAGCCTGGAGTCGGCTTGAGATTCTCTCTCCCTCTCCCTCTCCCTCTGCCCCTCCACTCATGCTGACTCTCTCTCTCTCTAATGTAAATAAATAAAATATTTTTTAAAAGTATTGAAATTTATAAATATGACATTTCAATAAGAGAGGAGAAATGAGTTATTGAATAAGCGCCGACATGAAAATCAGCTAGACTGGGAGGCAGAGGGCAGGAAGCTCCTACTTAACTTATTTGCAATCTTGTAAAATATTTAAACAAAATGAAATTCTAAACGTGCCAGTGGAGGATATATTTTTATAATATTGATATACACAAAACCTTTCTAAATATACAGAGAATTAATTAATAATAAAAGAAGAGATGCACAAATTTGAGTACATAAAATGTAAGTAGTTCTGCAAAATCATCATAATCAAAATCAAAAGACTGAGAAAACTTGGGAGAAAATAGAATACACATGGAAAAGAATAGATATCCACAACACACAGAGAATTTTTTCAAATAATTAGAAAGCAAGGAGATGAAGATAATGATCGAAATTGATACATTAAAAAGTAATAAGGAAGCGGATAGAAACAATCTAGAGTTCCCAATTGGCAAAGATGTGAAAAAGGAAAAGAAAGAAAACAAGCATATTCCATTAATGGGAGCACTACTGAGCAGTAGGTTGAATTACATGACATTGCCAATATTAAACCACACTTGACCTACAAAATATCAATTTTCCAAAGATGAAAATGTACATATTCTTCAACTCAAAAATACTACTTTTAGAGATTAAAGAAACACTTAACATGTAGAGCAGGTATTTTTGAGTTTTACTGCCCACTGGATTGGTTAAAAAAAAAATCTAACTTAGAATTACCAGTGGCTTACAGGATGTGAGCTCTTATACACTGCTGGCAGTGTATAAGAGATACAATCAATAAGAGATACAATCAATAAGAAAGTCATATAGCAATGTCCAGCAAGGTTGAAGATATACATATCTTATGTCATAGCAATTGCTATCCTGGGTGTATGCGTGTGATACATATATATACATACATACTTAAGATATGCACACCTTCAACTTGTGCAAATTATACAATGTATGTATGTGAAATTTTCTCTAGATGCACATACATTCCTTCACCAGCTTTATCATTACCCTCACATAGATCTTGTACATAATCTTTTAGATTTCTAGATGCTGAATGTATATATATATTTATATATGTATACATATATAGATGCTTCTCTTTCTATATATAACTGTGTGTGTGTATACAAGTGTGTATACACATGTGCATATGGAAATGGGCATTCATCCATGTATACTTATATTCTAGAGACATTCTCTCATAAACACGCATGTGCACTCATACATATACAGTCACACATACAAAGGAACACACAGAGGAACATATATATTTTTTAAATATAGTATATATTTTTACATGTAATATATATTTTTAAAATATAATATATATACATTTTTTTTGAGAGGGAGAGCGTACACATGAACGGGCTGGGGAAGGATTGGAGGAGGGAGTGAAAGAGAATCTTAAGCAGGCTCCATGCCCAGAGCAGAGCCCAACACAGGGCTCAATCCCATGACCCTGATATCATGACCTGAGGTGAAATCAGGAGTCCATTGCTTAACGGACTGAGTCACCCAGGCACCCTATTTATATTTTCTAAGGCTTTTCATATTATTATTACACAAAAGGTCATGGATTATGCTATAAAGAATCAGTTTTGTCCTTGTTCATTTGAAAATTTATCTTTTTCAAGAGACTAAAAACTTGAATATATAGAATTCGTGGCTCACTATGTTTCTCCCTCACACTTTTATAATTTTATAGTTTCTCATACTCTTTAGTATTTTCTCTGAAAATACAGCTGGCATAGTTCGAGGCAAGAATTATCTTTTTCCCCTTATAAATGATTTTCTTCATCTTGGTGCTTATAGGATTTATATTCATTTTTGAAGGGCAGTCACTTCCACAGACTGTCTTGGTGAATGATTAATTTCTGTGTATTTTTCCTAAGACTTGGTAAGCACTCCTTATCTAACAATATAGGGGTTTTTCTGTCATTTCAAAAAAAAAACTTTTAAACACTTTTTAAAAATGCTTCCTAAATATAATTTTGTTTTGATGTATTCTTTTCTCCATTCAAGTACATCAATTAATTTGTATGATGGAACACATCTGCCTGTCATTTGTACTTAACCAAACTATCCAAATTGCTCTTTATCCTTTGCATCCTGTGTAATTGCTCAAATCTCATCCGTATTTAAGTTCCATTTTTTTCTTGTTTAAAGACTTTTTTTAGAGCAGTTTTAGGTTTACAACAAAATTGAAAGAGATATGCAAAGATTTCCCATTTACTCCCAGCCCCCACGCATACATAGCCTCCCTCATTATCAACATCCCCCATCAGAATGGTGCACTTTCTATAACTGATGAACATACACTGACACATCATTATTACCCAAAGTTCATAGTTTATCTTAGGATTCACTCTTCTTGTTGTACAGTCTGTGGGTTTAACCAATGTGTAACAACATATATCCATCATTGCAATACCATATAGAATATTTTCACTGCCCTAAAAATCCTCTGTGCTCCACCTATTCATCCCTCCCTCTCCCCTTACTCCTGGCAACCACTGGTCTTTTTACTGTCTTCATAGTCTTGTCTTTTCCAGAATGTCATATAGTTGGAATCATACACTATGTAGCTTTATTAGATTGGCTTCTTTCATTTAGTAATATGCATTCAGTGGTCCTTTATTCCTCTATGTTGTTTTATGGCTTGATAGCTCATTTCTTTTTAGTGCTGAATAATATTCCATTTTCTGGATGTATCATAGCTTATCATTCACCTACTGAAGGACATCTCGACTGCTTCCAAGTTTTGGCAATTAGGAATAAAGGCACTATAAATATCCATGTGCAGGTTTTTGTGTTAACGTGTTTTCAACTCCTTTGGGTCAATACCAAAAAGCACAGTTGCTGGATTTTATAGTAAGATTATGTTTTGTTTTGTAAGAAACCGGCACACCATCTTCCAATGTAGCTGTACCATTTTGCATTCCAACAATGAATGAGAGTTCCTGTTGCTCCACATCCTTGCCACCATTTGGGGTCGTCACTGTTCTGGATTTTGATCATTTTAAGAGGTGTGTAGTAGTATCTCGTTGTTTTAATGTGAATTTTCCTAATGACATATGACATCATGGGCTTATTTGCCATTTGCATATCTTTAGTGAGGTGTGTCTGCTAAGGTTTTTGGCCCATTTTAAAATCATATTATTATTGAATTTCAAGAGTTCTTTGTATATTTTGAATAACAGTCCTTTCTCAGATGTGTCTTTTGCAAATATTTTCTCTCATTATATGACTTCTCTTCTCTTCATATTGTTTTGTTGTTATTGTTGTTTGTTTGTTTTGCAGAGCAGAAGTTCTTAATTTTGATGAAATCCAGTTTATCAATTATTTCATGGATTTTGTCTTTAAGGTTGTATCTAAAAAGGCATCACCAAACCCAAGGTCATCTAGGTTTTCTCCTATGTTGTCTTCTAGGAGTTTTATAGTTTTGCATTTTACATTTAGGTCTGTGAAGCATTTTGAGTTAATTTATGTGAAGGATGTAAGGTTTATGTCTAGATTCATTTTTTTCAACGTGGATGTCCAGTTTTCCCAGCATCATTTGTTGAAGAGACTCTTTGCTCATGGTAATGCCTTTACTTCTTTGTCAAAGATCAGGTGAATATATTTATGTGGGTTTATTTCTGGGTTCTCAATCCTGTTCCACTGATCTATTTGTCTGTTCTCCCTCCAATACCACACTGTCTTGGTTACTGCAGATTTATAATAAGTCCTAAAGTCAGCTAGTGTCAGTCCTCCAACTTCATTCTTCTCCTTGAAAATTGTTTGGCTTTTCTGAGTCTTTCGCCTCTCTATGTAAACTTTAGAATCAGTTTGTCACTATCCATAAAATACCTTGCTAGGATTTTGATTGGCATTGCACTGAATCTATAAATCAACTTGGGAAGAACTGACATCTTGACAATAGTGAGTCTTTCTATCATGAATATGGAATATCTCTCCACTTATTCACTTTTCTTTGATTTCCTTCACCAGCTTTATCATTACCCTCACATAGATCTTGTACGTAATATTTTAGATTTCTACAAAAAATATCTCATATCAGGAGGTGTTAATGTAAATGGTATTGTGTTTTTAATTTCAAATTCCACTTGTTCATTGTATGTAGGAAAACAATTAACTTCTGTATATTAATTTTGTATCCTTTGAATTTGCTATAATCACTTATTAGTTCCAGAAGTTTTTTTATGTATTCTTCCAGATTTTCTACGTAAAAAATCATGTCATCTGCAAATATAGACAGTTTTATATCTTCCTTCCTAATCTGTAGACATTTTATTGCCTTGCCTTGCCTTACTACAATAGCAAGGACTTCCAATACAACGTTGAGAAAGTGGTGAGGAGACATCCTTGTTTTATACTAGATCTTAATGCAAAAGCTCTGAGTTTCTAACCATTAAGTGTCATGTTAGGTATAGGGGTTTTTTTGTAGATAGTCTTCATTGAGTTAAGAAATTTCCACTCTATTCCTAGTTTACTGAGAGTTTTTATCACAAGGTAGTGTTGGATTTTTTTGTCAAATGATTTTTCTGCATTTATTGATATGACCATGTGATTTTTTTTTTGTTTTTAGTCTATTGATGTGATGAATTGCATTAATTGTGATTTTCAAACATTGAACCAGCCTTGCATTCCTAGAATAAAGTCCACTTAGTTGTGGTGTATATTTCTTCTTATACTTTTCTGGATTTGATTTGTTAATATTTTGTTCAGAAGCTTTGCACCTATGTTCATGGAAGGTATTGATCTGTAGTTTTCTTGCAATGTCTTTGTCTGATTTTAGTATTAAGGTAATGCTGGACTCATAGAATGAATTAGGAAGTATCCTCTCTGTATTAATCCTCTGAAAGAGATTATAGACAATGGTATCATATCTTCCTTAAATGTTTGGTAGAATTCACCAGTGAACCCATTTGGGTCTGGTGCTTTTTGTTTGGGAAGGTTATCAAATTTTTACGTATTTTCTTTAACAGACACAGTCCTCTTCAGGTCATCTATTTGTTTTTGTGTGAGTTTTGGAAGGTTGTGTTCTTCAAGGAATTAGTGCCTTTCATCCAGTTTATCAAATTTGTGGGCACAGTCCCTTGATTATCCTTTTAATTTCCATGTCCAGTTCTATTTTTGACAATGTCAAGTCTAAAAAAGTCATTAGTCCTTAAATGTTAGAATTGTTCTCTTTCATTAATTCATTCTCTTTCCATTTCATTCTTTACTCTTTAGGTCACAGAGCTCATGGCTGTATTTCCTTGAAAGTATAAGTCTTTATTCTTAAAATTCTTATTTAGGTAAGATATTTTGGTGTCTTACTTAAGCAGATGTTCTTTCAGAAGGATTTTTATCAGTATTCTGCATGCTGTATTCATTAACTTTCCAGGAGAGGGGTTATAGAATGTTTCCATCTTGTTTATTCGGTTTTTATTTATTGAACAAGTTTAGTTAGTTTTCTCTCAGCATTCATCTCAGGTCTGTTATTTGCCCCCAAAGGATTTAAATAAACTATCCTCAACTTCCCTCACTGTTTATTTGAAGTGTTTGGAATTCCATTTTAATTCATCTATTGGTTTTTTTAGCAATACCTCATTGCATTGCCTTTTTAGTAATTGTTCTAGAAACGGTGATATACTTCCTTAACTTTTGCAGCCTACTTGTACCACCTTACATAAAATGTAGAAACCTTGTGGCCATGTAGGATTTGGACAACATTTGAATCCTTCTCTTAGCCTAGGAACTTGAGTGCTTGAAGTTTATGGGTTTTTTATTTTCTTTTTGTTTTCTTCATTTGCCAGCAGTATGAGGAAGAAAGGAAAAGGAAATCCTTTATTTTAGGTATTTTTCTTAGATTCTAAAAGGAAACAAACGATTCCTTTTCATTTTTTGTCCTTCCTCTCCATTTGTGGATACATATATGCAAACATGACCACACACGTGCACACACACACATTCCACCATATACCTGTATAAATGAATGCTCTCTCGCTGTATAGTCATATTTTCAAAGGCTACTGTCACTTGGAAATTAATAAGAAAAGATTTTAACCTTCACAGACTTGGTCACTGTGATAAAGAGTTTGTCGCCAAGAGACAAATGAAGTGGAAAACAGACTATAGTATCATGTATCATGCTTTGGGCCCTATTTTTATGATCACTAAGTTCCCTCAAATCCAAGGATATTCTGGCTCTAGGAAGTGCTGTGCTTGACCATGTGAAACATCACAACAAAATGTTTAATTTGGTCTAGTGTATCCACAATCTCCAGTAGATTGACCTTTGTTTCAGATAATTAACCAGTGACTTTCTTGGCAGAAAATATCTGAGCATGGGTCATCCTGTGCTGGGGCACACAGCATCGGGGACAGAGGCAGGAAGTCAGCACTGCTCCAAGTTGGTCTGCAAGGACAGAAGTGGTTTCTGGGACAAGCAAGCCTTCAGAGCCATGTTCCATCTAAACCTCTCAAGATGCTTGAAAGCCAAAGGTTTCCAGCTGTAGCAAATTAGCCTTCTAGATACTTAACAGGGACCTTAATGTTTGAAAGATTTCCATGGACAGAAATATCAGTCATCTTCTTTTAAACAAAAGGTAAATTTCCAACTGAAGTCAGCATCAGGCACATGAGATGCTATCAGAACCCACAGTAGATACTGAACTGATGTAACAACATCACATTTTATTTTTAGGCAATTATTCATTCATTGGAGAAAGCATAATTAGCAAAACTATTTCTCTTGTGATGACTGTTTAGTGTCTAACATTTTCAGAGGCTGTCAATATTTTCACAGGTGTCCTACTTCCACTTAAGAACCAGATCGTCAATGTCCCATTAGTTGGCTTTTCCCACTTCAATAGATCCCTCATTCTTTCTTCTTTTCCTCTCCTGCTCCTTTCAACTAATCTTCATAAAATGTTTATAAGAACAATAACACTTGAAGTAAAAAATTCGAAGAGGTATAGGAAAGTGTAACACAAAAGAACAGGTCTTCTGCCCTCAGCCCCTGCACTCCCAGAGGTAGCTACCACAAACAATGGCTTCTTTCTAGGACTTCCCTTGCATAGACAATCAGAGAAACATAACACGTTTATTAATAAAAGGACAGATGAATAATGATATATTTAACATCCTATGTTGTACAAAAGGATCTGTTTAAACAAGTACTCCATAAAGAAGAATTTTTCTGTGTGAGCTCCAGTGTACTTAAAAGAGTAATTTACTTTTAAGTGACAGAATAACTTTCTTTGGGTCCTGCTATTGGGCAGTTTAAATTCATTTTTAAGGCCTGAATTATATGCTTTAATTGCTTATTTCTCTACATGATAATAGAAGCTATTCCATTCCACCCCAACCTAATAAAGTGGTCAGATTCAGTGACTTACTTATATTACCCTTTTTTATAGTCTTATGTAGAATATATCTGTATCTCAGGTTGAAGTTTGAATGAGATGTTAACTTAGTATTAAAAGTCCACTTTTTACGTAAAAACGTTTGTCAAATTTGAAATCATGAATATTCAGTTTTGTACAAATACATCTATGTATTTGTATATATGTGTAGATTTTTGTATGTTATTTGCTAAAGACTGAGAGGTATAGACCTACCTAGTTCAATATTAGTAAAGAATAAATAAATGTACACACACACACAAAATGTCTGACCAAAAAAAGTCTAATACATATTAAGTATGCAAAAGCAATTTTTCAAACTTAATATATGTTAGGCATGTTTTCCTATCAGGAAATCTCCACAAGTTTATCTTTCATAATCAGGTTTATCACCCTTTTCATATTTGCATTTCGTTCTACCATACAAGTGTACCCTTATTTTGTAAGCAACATCCCATAGGTTCGACTACTTTAGAGGTTTTAATATTAAATATTCCAATGACTAAATTTATGTGTATCTTTGGAAAATAGGGCTAGTGTATCAATAGGAAAAATTTTTATGGGTCTTTATAAAAGTAAACTTTTTTACTGTTAGAAAAATTTAACAATTGTTAAATATAGAGGAAGGTTTTGTTTTTTTATTTTGCTCTTTTAAAGTTTCTTCTCATTCTCAGATCACACTCTTTCTTATTTTGGTCTTCTATAAACCTGCCCTAAACTGTGACAAAATTAATCTTTTTAAGAAGTTATGTTGATCTATAAATTCTTCTTTATAGATCATTTAAACAATTATGCTTCATGGACAAAGCTCAAGGCTAGGGCATAACAGCAGCCTCCCCTGTCCCTTTGAACTGGGCATTCTGGAGATTTCACCCCTCAGCCTGACTGGCTGACCTTTGTTGGTTTTACTTGAAGCTATTATTCTAATTGACTCAGTCCTGGCTGACATCTGGATGTGTTTTATAACAGACTGTTTTCATAATTCCACAAAAAAGTTCTCAGGATTAATACTTGTTTATTTTCATCTTCCATTGGACCTTAAGTAAACTGGCAGCCAGTTGTAGCAGAATTCCTTACTGGAAGCCATTTTACATAAATGACGGAGATGGTAAATCCATTAAACCTTGGGCTATCTGTTGCTTTAAAACCTCTTGCCAATTGAACATTATTCAGGAATGACTATAAAGTCAACCAATAGCAAAATACCTAGGAACATTCACAGGTTTGGTGGAGTAGAAGCACCAGGATGTATGACTATGATATGCACTTACTTTCCTGTGTGAGTAGAGGGACAGCAGAAAGAGGGAGGAGTATACTCATGCATTTGTGCATGTGGACAGCCAAACACACAGGTGGTGAGATACTTTATTGAGATAATATATATATGTTTTGTTTTGTTGTAGGCTTTTTTTTCATCCCTCATATGAATATTTTTCCTTTACTTTTGAGATTACACTTTTAAAGATGATCCAGACACCTAGATTTCAAATTCAGGGTGTTAATCCAGGGCTTTGTTTTTGAAGACCGAGGATCACTGGAGGAATTTCGTTAGGTCATCCTGGACAGAGGTATATTTATATATGCTAACATATGTTATATATGTCATAAGGAATTGCCTCACAGGATTATGGCAGCTAGGAAGTCCCAAGATCTGCAGTCAGTAAGCCCGAGACCCAGGAGAGCCACTGGTGTAGTTCCCAACTGTCCCAGCTCAAGGCCAGGCAGAGGAATTCCCTCATAGTCAGTCCTTTGTTCTCTTCAGGTCTTCAATTGATTGGGTAGGGCCCACCCACACTGGGGAGGGCAATCTGCTTTACTCAGGGGCTCTGGATTCAAATGTTAATGTCATCCAGAAACAGTCTCACAGACACACCAGAATTATGTTTGACCAAGTATCATGGCTCAGTCAAGTTGACACATAAAATTAACTACCACCACAGGTATGCCCAAAAATATTAATTGAAGTATTGCAGTTCATGTTCATTTTCAGGACCTTAGATACCTAAATAAATTTATAGCCAAATGAAGGAGTGCCATGCTGTGGTAGCAAAGCAGGCAGGAAGACACAGCAACAGGAATATGATCTCCCTTATTGCAGGCAACACTCAGAATCCAGCATCCCAGCTCAGGAGTATCCCAGAATATGTCAAAATTTTGCAGTGGAGGCCCTGCCCTATACAGAAGGGCAAGCCTCCCATTCCTGGTCCTTTAAGTTCCCCCAACCCCTGGATGGAACTTATAAGCAAGCCACAAACATAAACTGTTCTGAGACCTTGGCTTCTTCCTACTTATCTCAAACTACCTGCTCTTGCCTTATACCTCAGGCCCCCAAGCCCTGCTCTCTGCACTCAGCTCTATATTAGCATTTTCCTCCCAGCCTCTCATATACTCTCAGACTCACTTTTGGAGCATATCATGGACCTCAGATTCCCTTTAGGCACTAGACTATTGTGGCACTTCCTTTGTTCTCTATAAAAGCCTCTTCACTTCAATCCAATGCCAGGAGCTCCCAGGCTATGCAGAGGGTGGGGATTGGGGTCTAAACTAGCAGACAGGTCTGTCCGGCAGATGGACCAAGCATCCTGCCAAGTAGTCTCAGACAGAAAGTCTGCTTCTAGGGGGAAAGAAGAAAGAAAAGAAGAAGAAAAAAGAAATACAGAACAATATCCTATTGGTTCTGTTTCTTTGAAGAATCTTGACCAATACATCTGTCTATACATTTGTACAATTATCTCCTTAGGATAAATTCGTAGGAGAGAGACTGCCAAGCAAAAGCATATATACTTTCTAAATTTTGACACACACCACCATTCAGAAATGTTGTGTTCATTATAGTCCCAAACAGCATTGTTTCTCAGTGTTGTTACTTTTAGGTCAGTTTTGTCAAATTCTCATTTAAGGTTTCTGACGCTAAGACAATTATATAGTTTCACTCATTTATGGAACATAAGAAATAGGAAGATCGGTAGGAGAAGGAAGGAAAGAATGAAGGGGGGGTAAACAGAAGGGGGAATGAACCAGAGAGACTGTGGACTCTGGGAAACAAACTGAGGGCTTGGGGGGAGGGGATTGGGATAGGCCGGTGATGGGTAGTAAGGAGGGCACATATTGCATGGTGCACTGGGTGTTATACGCAAATAATGAATCATGTAACATTGCATCAAAAACTGGGGATGAACTGTATGGTGACTAATATAACAAAATAAAAATAATAAAAATTATAAAAATTAAAAATTAAAAATTTTTTTAAAAAGAACTGAAAAAAAAAGATCTTGATTCAAGCAGCCTCCCCCATCACAAGATTACAAAATTATTCTCCTAGATTTTCTTTTAATACTTTGATAGTTTTATTATTTTATAGTTAATTAATCTGATAAGGATCTAAATTTATTACTGTTGTTGTAATTTTTGTTGTTAGTATTGTGCCAAATAAGTAAGTAGTTGTGCTAATATATTTTACTGGGGAATAAACCCTTGCCACACCAATTTAAACACGATTTTTACTATTTTAGAAATCTTCCTAAATACAAGCATCTGTTTCTGGATATATGTTTCCTCTCCATCTCTCCCTGTTGGTCCTTCTCCTCTGAGATTAGTTCAAGGCTATTCTGATCACTGAAACATTGTGATATGCTTTAATAGCTATACAACAATTACCAGATAATTACCCTCTTCTTTTCCAGAATTTTCTTGGCTTTCCTTGCATGTTTCATTTCCAGATAAACTTTAGAATCTTTTGGTTAATTTCTGAAAAAAAATCACATTGGGATATTGACTAGGGTTACACTAAGACTGCATATTAATAAAAGAATCGGCATCTATACAACACTGAATACAATCCTGAAGATTGTTATCTGCCGTTTTATTTTTTTAATGCTATTTTTATTATGTTACGTTATCAGGCTCATGCCATAGCCATTAAAGGGATTTGGCAATTTTATTTCTTTTTGCAGCAGTTTCTGGAACAGTTTCAGTAAAATAATTATCTGTTCCTTAAGTTTCAACCACATACTCTAAGTTATTATTCCCTAAATAGTCTCTAATTGCAGTTCTGATGTTCTCTGTGACATAAAGAGTTGTTTTAAAAGTATTTTTGAGCTTTCAATACATCTTTTTGCCCTTCTGTCATTTATTTCTAGTTTTGTTCTATTGGCAAGCACTTTTGAACTTTCCATGTGACCCACGTCTACAGTTCCGCAGCTCTGTGTGTGCTGCACCTCACCCATGGCTCTCCTGCTGTGATCCCCATCACACATATGTGGACTTCCGTGCATCTGACCTCGGCTTCTCATCTTTGTGTTCACCATCTTTATACCTCTACAATTTTCCTTTTCCTGTGGGAGAATTTTTATGTCATGGTTTAATAGCCATATGGCCATCGCCAACCAAATACTTGCTCATGCAAGTTTCTACACCACTTAATCTGTTCGTCATTGCTGCTGGGCCATTTTCATTTGTAACTATGTTTTTTCAACTCAAATCCATCGATTTCTTGTCGCAGATTGTCCTCCTTCACAAATTCACAGTATTCTTAACGTTTTTATTGAAAATTCAAATCCGGAGGCACCTGGATGGCTCCATCAGTTGAGCGTCTGACTCGTGGTTTCAGCTCAGGTCATGTTCTCATGGGTCCTGAGATCGAGCCCTGCCTGGGGCTCCGTGCTCAGTGCGGGGTCTGCTTGGGATTCTTTCTCTCTTCTTCTCCTTCCCCTTCTGCTCCTCCACTCCCCTCTCTCTCTCGAATAAATAAATCTTTTAAAAAAGAAGAAAAGGGAAGGAAAGAAAAGAAAAGAAAAAGAAAAGAAAAGAAAGAAAAGAAAAGGAAAAAAGAAAAGAAAATCCAGATTTTCAAAATTTCTTCTTTTTCTTGGACTCAGTCTATGGCTCTGAGGCCAAATGAAACCAGGTGTGTGGTGATTTTTTCCTGCCTGATTACCCTTACAAAGGGAGGTCTGAGCGGCATTGAGAGGGTCTGTCTAAGACTGCTGGCTTCCAATTAGAATCTCTCAAGCTAAGATCAAAGAATGGAAAAGTCAAGATTTCTAGGTGAGTGTCCAGTAGTGTGTAGGAGGTAGCGATGAATCTGGAATTGGAGATGGAGGTAACAGGAGGTTTCAGCTCAGTGCTAAGCAGTTTATCTTCTGTATTTCTTGGGAGCCCTGACAAGGCTGCCCTTGCTAAAAGCAGGCCCACCCTGCCTCTGCCTTTTCTTTCACATGGACCTCTCTCCACCAAAGCAAATAAAAGTAGGTGGACAAAACCCTGAAATCTCTCATTTGGAACCCCTGATGGTTGGCTTTACCTTCCCCATAACTCATGCTTTCCCTGTGGCTTTTTGTTCTTGTTCCATAGATTTTCTGTCTTGTCTCTTTTTTGAGGATACCAAACAGATGTTTTCTAAAACATTCTTCTCTTCCCTGTGAATGACTTTAGTGACTGACTCTCTTTCTCTAAGTCTTCTAGATAACATGTTATTTTTCTTAAGCTGTGGAATCATTCCATGGAACTCATACAAGGAAAAACTGTATCCAGGCCTGGCACCTGCCAACAGATGCTGGATGCGACTTGCCCTGGGTCACTGCCCCAATCCTTCTTTGAGGAGTTCAATGGTCCCCTCCAAAGACTGTCTGGAGAGCTAAGAGATAGAACCCTTAGCCCTGTTTTCCCTTCAGAGCAGTCTCTCGGGTGGAGCTGGAACTGTGATCTTAGTGAGGCAATGTTGCCTCCCATGGACTGGTAGGTTCTGTGGTTAGAGCATCAGGTGTAGCCTATCAACCTTTTCAGGGTTCTGTGGTGAATAAACTCTACCCATCATCATGCACCACTCACATCTTTTTTCCTCTAGATTTCTCTCTTTCTCTTTTGACAAATAAAAATAATGCCATCAGTCTTGAAGTGCTTGCTATATTCAAAGCACCATGCTAAGGACTTCATATGCATTCTTCCATTTAATCCTCATGACACCTCTATAGAGATGAGCGGTATTATTATCACCCCCATTTTATAGATGAGAACACTGAGCTGAAGAGGTTGAGTGACTTAGCAAATTTCACACAGCTTGTGACTGGTCAACATGGAATTTGATCCTGATTATCACTTAACAACTCTTTTTGAAGGAGCTCCAAAATCAGAGGTCCAGAGTGTCCCTCACATTGCCCTTTGCCCCACTGAGTCACAGGCTGGGTGTCATTGTCCTGGAATGGATTCACAAAGGCAGGGCTGTGGGTGGCAGGGCATGCAGGGCAGGGGTGATAACCCCAGCCCTCCTCTGCTCCTATTATATCATTGTGAGGTTTGGGGGTGGTTCCTAGATACTTTGACCACGGTGGTCCCACTGGGGGTACCAGGCAGCACTCACCCACGTGGGGCAAGCAAAGAAGCATCCTGCTCCTTGGTGGTTGTCTTCAATGCCCCAGCTAAGGGAACAGAGCCTGTATGTTTCAGGGATGCATTTCTCAGTGCACTTCTCTCTGTGACATAGACTTAGGTTTCCTTATCATTGCTTTCTAGGGATTTTGTGTACCTTCAGGGAATTTTTTTTTCTCTCTCTCTCTAGTTTATTTTTAGTCCTTTGACATCAGGAAATGAGAAATAAACTGCATTCAAGCAGTGACCATGAAGATGAAAAATATTCAGTGTGATACAAATGTGTGTTCGACTCCTAAGAAAGTATGAATAAAATATTCTTTTCTAATAGACAATATTGTCTATTTAATTATACAATATTAAAAAATCAAGATTGTTTTTCTCTAGGTTGTAGAAATAAATACATTTTTCTACTGTTCTCAAAATAAATATTAGTGGAACACTTGTGCAGTGATAGCTGGGATTCTAACACATTTTTATGTTATTTTTTAATAATATTTTTTATTATATTATGTTAGTCACCATACAGTACACCCCTAGTTTTTGATGTAAAGTTCTATGATTCATTAGTTGTGTATAACACCCAGTACCCCATGCAATACGTGCCCTCCTTACTACCCATCACCAGCCTATCCCATTCCCCCACCCCCCTCCCCTCTGATGCCCTCAGTTTGTTTCCCAGAGTCCATAGTCTCTCATGGTTCATTCCCCCTTCTGTTTACCCTCCCCCTTCTTCTTCCCTTTCTTCTCAGGGAATTTTAATAGAAGTGGGAGGCATGGCCTATCCTCCACTATGTGGACCAGGAAATCTCTGAAGCAGTTGACTTGATTGACATTTGTGTTCAGTAGTAGTCTGCTATCTGGTCTCATGCCCCCTTATTTCTGTCTCTTTTTTCATGTTCTCTCATTTTCCTTCAGGCTATGATTGATTTGCCTTAACTCTGCATCAATCATCAAACTGTTATTTCATACAACATCTTGCAAGTTTTGCTAATGGATCAAACTCAAACTGCCCCAACCTGAGTTCACCATTCCCTCTTCCAGAACTCCACCCCACATCATGTCACACACTCTGTAGTGACTTCACACTCCTCCCAGGTCTTGAGGCTAGAAACCAAGCTTCTTTCTCTTCACTCTCCTCAGCCAGATAAGAGCCAATTCATGTAGTTCCATCTCTACATTCCCACACAAACACCTGCCTCCTTTCAACTCTTTTGCCATCAGCCTAAATTGGCCTCCCAGTCCTGAGGCTGGTTTTCCTGAGTCCAGGCTCTTACGGCTCTGATGTGCCCTTCATCTGCCACTACATGCTCTAACCACATCATACTAACCCATGTGTATCCCCCAAAGTCTTGCAGAGCATGGCGTCCACACCTGATATTCATGCCTCTCCCTAACCTCTGTTTTCATCTCCCATCGCACTTATATATGATCTCTACAGCCTGGTAGTGATGGGCTCTCACTCAGCCTTTGTGAAAGCAGTGGCCTCACTCAGGAATGTCTTTCCCTGAACTGCATCTACTTAACAATATTTGGGCCCCAAATGTAATGCCACCTACTCAGGGGCACTTCTAGGGATCTCATCCCTACAGTGACCTATTGCCAGTGAATTCTGACTTAATTGATCCCACCTTGTAATACAGAGCTCCACTTAGTTGTCTACATGTTCTGCTTCAAACACTACCCTCTAATCAGTCTTTGTGTGTCTGAGCTGGGACAGGCCACAAAACATGGTGGCCATGCAACACTTGGAGTGAACATGTTTATGAGGATACTGCAGCCATGTCCAGGAGTGTCCTCACTACTGATTCTTGCAGAAACAGTGTTAATGGAAAGAGCCACATATTGAACTGATTGGCCATGAAAAGGATATCAGATGCTGCAGAGAATAATGACATAATGATTATCATATATAAATAATAATCATAGATACAAACATTAACAATAATGGTAACTAATTATTCAAGTGACCTCAGATCTCCTGGTTCAGACTTTGGGTGGGAGTGCTCCTCTCCAACATTAGAACCTAATTTTGCAAATTATGAAACTTACTTCTAGGTTTTCTTTCAGAAAGTAAAGGCTCAGAGATAGAGGGGCTGTGGTAACTTTGAACTTCTGCTTCCTGGGAAGTGCATTTGAAGAGAAAAGTCTGAAATCAGGGAAAGTGGAAGTCCGTGCAACTCCTTGAAGAATTAACTATATAAGCTGCCCATTTAGCCCTGAAAAGCAGGCAATAAAATAGCCAGGGTATCAGTCAGCATATGACTAAGTTATGCTACAGTAACAAGCAACTCCCAAATCTCAGTGGCTTAAAATAACAAAGATTAATATCTTGCTCCTGCTACATGTCTACCTTGGGTCAGCAAGGAGAATCTTCTCCTCACAGTCATTCAGGAATCCAGCCTGATGGAGCAGCCACTATTTCCAAAATTCCAGTCACTGTGCCTGAGGGCAAGAGCACGGGAAAGGATCTCACATCAGCAGTTGAAAGCTCTGGTCTGGAGGTGAAGCATCATTTCCTCTCATAACTCATTCACCAGAAGGAATTACCTGGCCCCACTCAATCACAAGGGAACCAAGAAGTATAATCCTTCCATATGCTCAGCGGGAAGGAAAAGACGAAAATGTGGCAAACAGCATTAACAATGGCTATGGACAGCTTCATATGCCTCCTCTAGTCAGTAGTATCAATTCTCAGACCAGTGAGACCTACAAGTACTATGACATCTGCTCAGAAGATTGTGGTGATGTTCAAGGAGAGCCATAGTACTTCTAGCACACCAGGGAACTCATAACCGACTTTCACCCTAGAGAAGGGCTTCTTAGAGCCCCTTTATGGTTTTCATTTTTCTTTACATTTTTTTGCATTTGCAAGCTAATTTTTCTACCTTGTGTTAGACCCACCATAGAGAATTAACTATTAGTAAGGATTGACACTGAATTTGCAGATGGAAAAAAAATAAGTTATGAATTATATCTTGATGAAATCACTGACAAATCATGGGCCGAACTGAACCCAGTATTTTCTCCTTTGGTGAGGAGGTCAGTGTTATTCCAGAAGTCAGGTTATCTGTACTGGGCTAGATGATGATAAATAATCATGTCAGAATTCTCCAACTTCTTTTTTTCTTTTTCAATGAAATGGTGAAGCTAGCCTACATACCTCTAGGATCTCTTTTGTTCTAAAAAGTTGTGAATATAAATTATTGAGGAAAATTAGTTTCACAGCTATTCTTGCTAAAAACAATCTCATCTTCTTGGACAGCACCTCATTCTCTCTGAGTCCTTGTTGGAGTTCCTCAGATTAACTCCTGAAGTCCCTTTTCTCACTTGGTTCCCTTTGCCTGGACAGGGTCCTCCTGTCCTCTGTATGTCTACAACCTCCAGACTGATAGCTTCAGAGGTTCAAGTATATGCACCCAGATGCCTTTACTGTGTCTCCATTTGGGTTTCTCATACTCGTCTCAAAATGTCCCAGAGGTAGGGTCTCTCCCACCCTCAAGCAGATCTTCCTTCAATGTTACCAATCTTAGTAAGCCAGTTGCTTGTGCTCAACACTTAGGAGTTATCCTGGACACTTTCTTTTTCATTCTCATCCAGTCCAACCATTCCATTCAATAATTATGGCCTATTCTACCTCTAAAGGATTCAACCCATGCCTTCCTCTCCACCTCCGCCACCCCTCTACGCTGGCTGGGTCACTGCCATGGATTTCTTAGACACCAGTAATTAACCATCCCCCTTGTTGGTCTTAGTGCTTCTACTCCCTCTACTCTTCCCCAATCCCTTCTGGACACAGAAGGTGGAACAATATATTTTTTTAAAGATTTATTTATTTATTTTAGAGAGTGGGGGAGGGGCAGAGGAAGAGAGAGAATCTCAAGCAGACTCCTCACTGAGCATGGAGCCTGCTGCAAGGCTCCATGTCATGACCCTGAGATCTTGGCCTGAGCTGAAATCAAGAGTCAGATGCTCAACTGACTGAGCCACCCAGGCGCCCCAAGATGGAACAATATATTAAAGAAAAAAACTGGATCACCACCCTTGCTTAAACTCTTTGGTGACATCCTCTTTAATTTAGGATAGAGTCTAAAGTCTTATCAGTCCAATGTCTCCCCCCTGCCACTCTCTTTCTTGCTCATAAGATCCAGCTTCACAGTCCTTTTATTGCTTGAAATTGATCCTTTCTCCTGCCTCAGCACTTTTTCCCACCATGCTTACCTTGCCTGCCCTATCTTTCCTCCACATCTTCGCCTGACCTATGCCTGACTCCTCCTTCAGTCATCTGCCTAATGGTCATTTCCTCCAGGCTTTCCCTGACATTCACTCCAATCTTGGTCCCTTCTAGATTGCTGTTTTTATTTCCTTACATCATTTATCACATATTTTAATTATGTTTATATCCACGATTCATCACTTGCTTTCCGTGCTAAGCTATAAGCTCCATGAGAGCAAGCATGCCCATTCAGTTCATCATTCTGTCCAGCCCTCTTTCCACAAAACTAGTAGTCTTTGGTACATAATAAACATCAAGAAGTCTCTGTATACTAAATGAATAACTCTAATTACCTAACTCTTGGAATAATATTGTAACAAAGATGACTTCTAAGGTCATTCATTGTGTTATCAAAAGAAAAGCAAAATACAGCCAAGGAAACAGTCAAAAAAACTAAGAGACAGCCCACGGAATGGGAGAATATATTTGCAAAGGACACTACATAAAGGACTGGTATCCAAGATCTACAAAGAACTTCTCAAACTCAATACACGAGAAACAAATAAACAAATCATAAAATGGGCAGAAGATATGAACAGACACTTTTCCAATGAAGACATACAAATGGCTAACAGACACATGAAAAAATGTTCAAAATCATTAGCCATCAGGGAAATTCAAATCAAAACCACACTGAGATACCACCTTACGCCAGTTAGAATGGCAAAGATAGACAAGGCAAGAAACAACAATTGTTGGAGAGGATGTGGAGAAAGGGGATCCCTCCTACATTGTTGGTGGGAATGCAAGTTGGTACAGCCACTCTGGAAAACAGTGTGGAGGTCCCTTAAAAAGTTAAAAATTGAACTACCCTATGACCCAGCCATTGCACTACTGGGTGTTTACCCCAAAGATACAGACGTAGTAAAGAGAAGGGCCATATGCACCCCAATGTTCATAGCTGCATTGTCCACAATAGCCAAATCATGGAAGGAGCCGAGATGCCCTTCAACAGATGACTGGATTAAGAAGCTGTGGTCCATATATACAATGGAATATTACTCAGCTATCAGAAAGAACGAATTCTCAACATTTGCTGCAACATGGACGGCACTGGAGGAGATAATGCTAAGTGAAATAAGTCAAGCAGAGAAAGACAATTATCATATGATTTCTCTCATCTATGGAACATAAGAACTAGGATGATCGGTAGGGGAAGAAAGGGATAAAGAAAAGGGGGGTAATCAGAAGGGGGAATGAAACATGAGAGACTATGGACTATGAGAAACAAACTGAAGACTACAGAGGGGAGGGGGTGGGGGAATGGGATAGACTGGTGATGGGTAGTAAGGAGGGCACGTATTGCATGGTGCACTGGGTGTTATATGCAACTCATGAAGCATCGAACTTTACATCGGAATCCGGGGATGTACTGTATGGTGTTTAACATAATATAATTAAAAAAATCATTAAAAAAATTAAAAAATAAAAAAAAGAAAAGCAAAATAAGACATGCACAAAGTCATGACAACATTCTGTGTAATTGAAAAAGACTGAGCTAAGCCATGCCCACAGTCAGGGACAAGTTAAATAAATGATGGTACATCTGCATAATGGAGGATTATACAGCTTTAAAAAGGAGTAAGGAAGGTCATTAGATATCATTACATTAAAAAACAAAAGACGAGGTGCTGTAGAGTATACTAGCTCTTATCTAAGAAAGGAGACAATATAAATAGGCGTCTGCCTGTTTTTTGTTATTTGATAAATGAAACGAAGAAAACAAAACTTGATTCTTTTAAAATGTTTACCTGTGGCAGGTGCCTGGGTGGCTCAGTCAGTCAAGCCTCTGACTCTTGATTTCAGCTCAGGTCATGATCTCAGATTCATTAGATCAAGCCCCAAGTCAGGCTCTGCACTGGGCATGGAGCCTGCATGGGGTTCTCTCTCTCCCTTTGCCCCTCCCCCCACTCAATGAACCTGTTCACCTCTACAGGATTTATCTTAAGGACAAAAAGAATACAAATAAATTTTTTAAAGGATTCAGTAGCCTTATTTTAATTAGTAATAAGTGGTGCTGTTGACATTGTTATTTTAAAGCTACACATACACACAGACACACACACACACCACCGTGTTACTAGAAATCAAGAACTTTTAGTGTAAATGAAGAAAATTAACATAAAATCAAATAAGTTAAATAAAATCCTTGTAATCCTTTTTTTAAGATTTTATCTATTTATTTGAAAAAGAGAGAGAGAGTATGAGCGGGGGGGGGGGGTAGAAGGAAAGGGAGGGGTGGACTCCCCACTGAGCAGGGAGCCAGAAGCAGGACTTGATCCCAGGATCCTGGGATCATGGCCTGAGCTGAAGGCAGACACTTAACCAACTGAGCCACCCAGGAACCCCAAAATCCTTGTAATCTTACATTTGATTTAGAAATAAAGTATGAACTCATAATACATTTTTCTATTTCAAATAAACAGAAATATATATTTCCTAGTTCTATGCAAATATGTATTTCCACTGAAAATATCTAGAAGCAATGAAAAGCAAATAGTAATAATCACCTAGCATGCAGACTTTACTATTCAGCTCTCAGTAGAAAATGTATAAGATGATCCTAGACTACTTTTCTTCTACCAGAAAACAAGGAAGTCACCCAAGACTATCAAGGAAATGTCAAAAGGAGCCAGGGGCTAACCTGAAAGAATTCTCATTAGCCAAGATGGACAATTTAAACATTTAAAAAAAAAAAAGCACGAATGCTTGCGATGAGTTGAACAAAATCAAAGAAGTTAAAATCCATTTGTGCATAATGACAGCAAAAAGACTGCATTGGTCACATTGGAGATTGCTAGACCCAGATCATTATTTTGAAAACTAGTAAATAAATAAAAAGAATCAAGCATTTATCTGGACTTTCCTGTATAAATTATCTTTTGGGGAAAGCAAAAATTGATGACCTAAAGTTCTTATTTATAGAATAATTTCAGCTAATAAATGCAGAAAGAAATATTGTGTTAGAGTGTCAACCTTAATTTAAAAATGAACCTGACAATGAATGTCAGTAGCTTCTAAATCGATTGGGTAGAAGGTTGATGAGAAATTTCTTATTGGATGGATCAGGCTGACATCACCTGAGCCTACTGATAAATCTTCACATCCCAAAAGGAAAGTCACTAGCCTTCCAGTGTTCCTGGTGAGATGCAATCAGAAAGACACTGCACGGACTGGGAAATAGTTTTGCAAAAAATCCAAATCTGATCAAGTCTCTAAATCTAATTATCAATTTATACAAAACAAGATAGAGAAACAGCACCATATAGTGAAGTCAACAAATCCAGAATGTGGACAATTCTACAAGACAAATGACTCGATTTCTTTAACAAGTAGATAACAAGGGGAAAAAGGAGGAAGAAATTTTGGTTGAGATATATATATACATATATATATATGTGTATATATATATTGCACATTGTTTTATTTCCTTTTTTAAACTACGAAAAGAATCAGGGAAATTTAGGCATTGATTGGATATTAGATTATATTAGGAATTATTTTTCATAATTCTAATATGATGGTAAAATGGTTATATTTGTTAAAATAGCACATTTTTCTTAGAAATACATAGTTAAGCATTTATCAGTGAAACGGTACCTCTGGATCTTCTTTTAAATAATTCATTGGAGGAGATTAAAGCAAGGATGGAAGGGATGGAGTACAACTGAAACAAGAAAAAAAATTGTAGCTTAATGCTTAACTTCAGTTTCCCGAATCTAAATATCTACTTTCCAGATATTAATAAACATGTTCTTCGTTATATTAGAGAATAAAAATTACATATGGTTTTGTCACAATAACTATAGTTTTAAATATAAGGTTAATTCCTAAATATTGTTCATGTGTCCCTCACCCTAAGTACAGTGGATTGGCAAAACCAGGAGCTCCCTCCACCCCTGTTGGGGTCACCTGTTGGGGAAGCACCTCAGCTGCCACTTCGATCACCAGGCTGCTCCCCTACGCCAGGCTAGGTGCCGCAGTTTGCACAGGCTGCTCTTGGAAGGACAGAAACTCAGTCAAGTGACCACCCAGCTCCAGGTTGTGGCATCTCCTCTCCTTCCAGCCTAGTTCTGAGGGCTCAAAGTAATATATTCTGCACATTCTCTTGACATCTCATGGCCTGTACTTATAACTTAGACTGGAGATTCCCTATAGACACCTGCCCTTGTTCCTTCCCACTCAACCTCCTCCCCTCTCCTGTCAGAACTCCCAGCCATGTCCTTTTCCTGAAAGTCTTTTGCCTTCATGAATTGGTTAAGACAGTCTTTCTGCCCTCTCAGCAGAGAGGAAAAGGTGGACTTCCCCCTCTCACCTCTAATGATACATGTGTCATTGCCCATGACACTTCATCAATCTGAAATCATTACAACCAGAGAGAACAGGCTTCTAAAGATTAGAGACAAGTAAAGAGTCCAAAGACACATCTATTTAACACAAAGAACCTGTGGGTGTTTAAAGGCAGAGGGCAATCAGTAGTTAAGATCCCATCAGCCAGTGACTGCCATGTTCGTGGTGACCTGTCACCCCACTGAAGTACACAGGATACTGTCACAGAGCAAGCCAGACCTTTGGGATCAGACACATGTTGATTTGGAATCCATATCAGCCTCTTTCTAGACATTTCAATTTGGACAATAACTATTACTTTCTGGGCCTCTGGTTCCTCCTTTGTGCAATGATCTCGGTAACCCTGCTTCACTGGATTATGTGAAACATTATATGCAAGCCCTGCACACTGAGCTTGCATGTGGGAGCCCTGGTGAGTTTCTTTGTGAACTCCAAAAGGGTTACTTTGGCAGCCAAAATGGATTTTTCTGGAACATCATGTCCATGCTCAAAGCAAACAGTTTACTCATCTCATCTTGTTCCAGAAGTCATCCTTTATCTTTTTGGGTTTCTGGCCTAGCTCTCCAGCCCTGGAAGCCTTTGGCCCCAGCCCCCTTCTGAGTTCAGGGCTCTTGCATTCATTAGATCACATGGCAGCAGCATCCCCTGTCACTTATCTCGATAAGGCACCGTGGGAGGGAATGCTCTGGCGAGGACTGCATATCTGAATGAGGGAAAACAGAAGATGCTGCAGTTCTGTACTCCTCTGAAGTTGATGAATGATTTCCTGCCAAGGCCAATCAAGCTGCTAATTAATGATCTGGTAATGGCACCCACCGTCCCCTGCCCAGCTCATTTGTCTTCCCTGCATGGACAGATTAAGGGCTATAAATATAGTCTTGGGCTCTTGCTCGCCCCATGGGTTTCTTGTTCTCTGTTTTTTTAGGTCCTCATGGCTTAGGGTAGGTGCCAAGGGTTAAGGGTGAGTGTCCTTGCAAGAGTTCCTAGGGACGTCAGGGGCAGAAGGAGGGGAAGAGATAACATTTGCGAGTATCCATCAGGGACCAGGAATATACAAGTTCCTTAACAGTGCTTATTCTGTTCATCTCAGGCAACCTTCAGAGGCAGATGAGGTGGGAAGGATTACTCCCATTTTGCGATGAAGGAAGGATGTTCAGAGAAGATAAGTAATATGTTCAAGGCCACATAGATAGCAAGTGTTTCCTATGAGATTTCAACACAATCAGTTTGATTCCAAAACCATCACCTGCAACCACCGTACTGCATGCTTCTGACCAAAGCCAAGGATCTGCAGAATCTAAACAATCCATCTAAACAGTTATGGGTATAATATACACAAAATTCAGGATTTCATGGGAGGAAGGGATGCGACCCGGGAAGAGCACAAACATAGACTTTCAAGTTGTGTGGTAAGTTCATGGATGGTCATTTTTACATTGGACTTCATTACTGACATATGTTACATAAAATATACATACCAAATAGTATATAAAAGAAAATATCTAATGCCTAAACAAAGGTCTTCTCAGTCCCAGTCAAGCCCTCCTTCCTCCCCCGCCCCCCACCCCCAGAGCATAAGGCAGCCCCATTCCTAAATGTAATACACTTTCAAACACAAATTGCACACGATTGCGAACAGCCCGAGAAACCCTGTTATACCAGTGTTCACACTTGCCTCTGCGAGTGGAAACAGCAGGAAGGACAGCAACAGGGTACCTGCTCCTGGCTGGTTGTGATGGTGGACACAATACACGGAGCTCACCCTCACCTGTGGGGAGAAAGCTCCCATTCTAACCTCATGGATCCTTGCACTCTTTAGTACTTTCCATCCATAGCCATCCTTTCTCCTTTTTACTCTCAAAATTAAAATCTCCAGAATAAAGGAGGGAGTCAGTGCACAGTGTGGCTTGTGTTGAGGGGGATGAAGGAGTGCATGGGGAGTAAATGAGGTGAGGAAAGAAAATCAGCCCACCGGCAGAGGCAGTGAGCCCTTCCCCTGGACAGACAGATGAGTGGTAATGGTGGTGCACTGAAGCAGAAGGGCGCTGTGCTCTCCTGCACCCAAAACCATGCCCCCCTCCAAAAACTAAACTGTCTCTAGCAAATGGTGGCTCATAACTACAGATAGTGCTTGGCTGCTTGGCCTTTGCAGGAAGCTATACAATGGAGCCACCCTGCAGCTTCCCCAGGGTCAGGGGGACTACCCGGCCACCTTGGGAATGGGAAGAGCTGCTGTGAACACACAATTCTCTACAAATGCAAGGACAGCATTACAGAAGGATGTTCGGGGTTGAGCAATAAATTACAGTATCTTAGAATATTTTTAAATGGATACAAACATCCATGAAACTGATGCTTGGCAGAAGGGCCACGCAAGGTTTTGGCCTTGGCCTTGGCCCTTTCCAGAGCCTGCTAGGCCCCCCCGCAGTCACCTGGAAGTACTCCTCTTCCCCTTTCCTCCCTCCCTGCCCAGCGCAGTACCCAGCCTCCACCCCCGCCCCTCCTCATTCTCCGACCCTCCCTTCACCCAGGCCAAGCCTGGCTCCCAGGCCTCTGTGGGTCCACTAGGCCCGATGGGTCTGAGACTCCCACATTTCACGCAGAAAGACACCTGTCCTCTACGACCAGACTCTGCTGTATGGGATAAACCCCGACACCTCACGGAAATAAGTCCCCAAGAGGAGGTCTGAGTCAAGCTGTCTTTCCTTGTCCAGCTTTGTAAGGGGCACCTCAGCCCAGAGAAGAGGACTGGGGTGCTACATGCCTCTCCATATTTCTCTGATCAGCCTCCTACACTCCATGCTGAGGCTAGGGAAGGCAAGGTGAGGGGTACGGGGCCAAGGAGTTAAGGTTGTGCCTTTCAGGTTATTACTTCAACCTTTTTTGGTGTACAGGAAATTAACACAATCAATTTCACTTTTTTTTTTTTTAAGGTAAAGCCTTCCATAAGCCTTACTGACCTGGCACATAGAAGTTTGTTCTTTGGAGAGAGAGAGAGACAACTCAAGATACATACTCTTAACTGTAGAGAACACACTGATGGTCACCAGAGAGGAGGTGGGGGGTAGGGATGAGTTAAATAGGTGATGGAGATTAATGAGTGAACTTGTGATAAGCGCCAGATGATTATGGAATTGTTGAATCACTGTATTGTTCACCTGAAACTAATAGCACTGCAGGTAAACTAACTGGAATTAAAATAGAAACTTTTTAAAAATAATAAAATAAATTTCAAAAATATTTTTTATTAACTTTGCTCTTTGATTCTTTTAGCAGGTCTTCACCCCAGTGCACAAGTTTATTCTCATTTCCATCATATAATCAATTAATGACAAAATACCCAAAGAGATGGTGGTGAATCATTACATCTACCAAATGGCGGGCAGTCTGGATAGTTTCTCAAGTGACACTTGAGGCTCCCTTTGTATACTCTCAGTTCCAGTAGTGCAAGAAGAAGATCTTGATCTATTATTTTTAAAACAGGTAATTCTGGGTTCTTTTTTTTTAATAACTCAAACTAAAAAGAAAAAAATTTTGGATAATCATTTTCACAGCAGCATCATTGCCAAGGCAGTGGGCAATGACAGCTTCCCAGAAGCTCTTATCTTATCTGCCCCAAATTGCTCTTATCTGTCCCAAATTAAGGGAAGTTTCAGCTTCAGCAAGTCAGAGCAATTCAGTGAAGAAGCAATGCCCTGACCTTTGGCAAAGATAATTATAAGTTGGTCCCACTCCATTTCTTCTGTTAACCCAGAGTGTCTCCACTTTGAGTTTTACAAGGTCCACAGACCACTCCAGAGATCCCAAACCAATCTTCATTTATTGATGGAACAGAGAAAGCATTAACCACATGACGGAGAAAATCACAAATGTCCCTTACTTCTGTTCAAGCACAGATGAAGCTCTTTCTAGGTCCATACACTGTGGGCCAAACACCAGGGACATCAGAGATGGTCAAGAACAAAGTCTTCCTTCTAAGAGCTAGCAGTCCAGTGAAAAAGCAGGCTTAAGATACAAGGCCCCCTGGGACATGGACAAAGGATCACGAGCAAATATGGCTATGACGGGTGAGGTCTGGAAAAGCTCTTGGGGGAGGTAAGATTAGATCCAGGCCACCCAGCAATGACATGGTGCATTTGCAAGAAACACTTGCATGGAAGTAAAATAGGTGGGAATTGTTCAAGAAATAACCTAATGTAGTAGACATGTGAGGTATAGAAATATTGAGGTGCCTAAAGCCCAGGAGGAAATGTCTTCTAACCAGCATCCCTCACCGTCACCTACCCCCCAAGTCTGGGACATCTAGAAAGAACACCAAAATTGCAAGCAACCATGATCCTTCTAGACTCCTCTTACTTCACTGTTGATCCAAAAGTACCTACTGGCCTCACCTGACCATTTAAAAAGCAATTCTCCGGCCCTTGTCAGTGATTCAACGAGGATATTGCAAGATGGAGTGATTCTTTCTGAAGTCAGAGCAAGTTATCAAAGAGGTCCAGTGCTAAGTCATAAATTGCAAAGAGACAGAGCACTGACTTGGACAGATTGCCTAAACGAAGATACCAGCTGAACCCTCAAGGTCTTCCACAGGTGTTTCGGAAAGGCTGCAGGTGTGGCTGTGGGGCTCTTTCACCTGGAACTGCTTCTCCTAAGAGTCTTCCACCTATGAGCCAACATGATGAGAAGATTACTATATAGTAAGTCCTTCCTTATCCATGGAGGATACATTCCAAGACCCCCACTGAATGCCTGAAACCATGGATTGTCCAAACCCTACGTAATACAACACTCTCTGGCTCAACACATTGCCATCAATAGGAACACATCTTCTGTTCATGTCCTTCACCAACAGATTTAATGCCTTTGCCATCTTAACTAAATACTTATCACATGCCATGCCCTTAACTTTTACAGTTTGAGGTCCAACAGCAAAACCAGCACAAGTTTCTTTTTCCTTCTTCACAATTTTCACAGAGGATTCATTCTTACCATAGATCTTAGAGACCCTAGCATATGATTTTTTTTCTTTCCTTATTAAGTCAAGAACTTTTACCTTTTCACTTAGAGAAAGCACTTCGCAGCTTCTCTTTGACATATTCGAATTGCTGGCATTGCTACTCACACTTTGGGGCCATTATTAAGTAAAATAAGGGTTACTTGAACGCAAGCACTGTGATACAGCAATAGTCAATCTGATAACCAAGATGGCTACTAGAGCGACTAATGGGTACATAGCGCATACAGCGTGGATATGCCAGACAAAGGGATGATTCACGTTGTCCAGGCAGGATGGAGCAGGACAGCACAAAATTTCATCATGCTACTCAGACTGGTGCACAGTTGAAAACTTATAAATTGTCTGTTTCTGGAATTTTCCACTTAATATTTCAGATCACAGTTGACCACAGGGAACTGAAACCATAGAAAGCAAAGCCATGGATAAGAGAGGACTACTGTAATGCTTTTTCGTGAAAGTAAAGCAAACACATTAAAATAAGTTCTCATGTAATTCATGATAAAGCAGAATTGGTGAAACAGAAATTCATGTGGACATGTAATTTAAGTAGGAAATTCAGCAAGTAATGAATTTAATTTTGGCCCCAACTAAAGTTTGTCTTATTTTCAAATAGTGGGTTATTTCCTTAGTGACTTCTCAGTCAGTGCTATCTCAGTCAGCTAAGTTTCTTTTAGTATAATATCATTTTAATGTTGTATTCCCTATTTTTAAAAACTTTTTTGAAGTGAAGCTGTCAATACATGTATTGCTAAATGAACTGTATGTTTAAGAATAATTTATATTAATAACAGGTGACTTGATTAATTGGAGGAGGAACATATACTATTGCTGTATTTATGACTGTCAATGTTTGAATAACTATATTTAATGTCTTAAGTTATTAGGTTAGATTGATTCATTCTCCAAGATCAAAGTACATAGCTCATCATTTTCCAAAGTGGATCTTCTATGTAAGCCTTTGATAATATTTAATTTTCCCTCAGTGTTACAGTAGAAAAGTTGTTCTAAATTCAATAGAGGAAGTTATAGACCATTTAACTACCTGAAGGAAGAAAAGTATCATGTGACATTTTTGTAAATATTTTCTGAATGCACAAAATGATATGATATGAATAAGTCATTACTTATGGTATTTGGTAACAAAAAATACTGCATTTGCATCATTTAGGATTGGGTTTGTCTGCAAGTAATAGAAGACCCAACAGTGCTGGCTTATGTGTCTGCAGTAACAATGTAGGAGAAGTGGCCCACAGCTGCTATGGAGGCTCATGGTGTCGCCAGGATCCAAACCCCATCTGTAGGCCCAAATATCATGCTTAGCATGAGATTTCTGCACCTTAGTTACAGGGTGGCTCCTGCATTCCCAAGCACTGTGTCCATATACCAGCATGGGAGAAGGATAATGGATGCTGAGGTGAAGGACAGAGGGCCAAAAGCATGGGCCAGTCCTGTCTGATCATAAGAAAAAATTTTGTTTTTGCTTTAGCTCTACCTAGTGACTTTCATTTCTACCCAAACAGACAGAATTGGGTCCTATGTCCACCCATAGATATTAGGGCATCTGTAAAGTTGATTACTTTTCAGTAGGCATTGACATACCAAAGTTCTAGTAGTAAGAAGGTAGAAGAGAATGGATATTGAGTAAGCAATTGGCTGTTTCTCCTATAATGTCATGAATTTTTTTTAAGATTTTATTTATTTATTTGACAGAGAGAGAGCGTGTGCACAAGCAGGGGGAGCAGCAGGCAGAGGAGAAGCAGGGTCCCCACTGAACAAGAAGCCCAACGCAGGACTTGATCCCAGGACCCTGGGTTTATGACCTGACCCGAAGACAGATGCTTAACCGACTGAGCCACCCAGGGGTCCCTACACTGTCATGATTTTTATCATTTCTGTGGCAAACCTTCAACTGCATGGTACAAGGTGCTGTGGTTCTGGATTTCTTCTACTTCAGGCACACAGAAAGATACTTCCGTGCTCCCTTGAAGTTACACACGGTCACATGCCTACTTGCGGCCAATGAAGGTGAGCGCAAGTGATGGTGTAGTACCCAGGCTAAAGAACCAAGCTGCAGAGCTGCCTGGCACCCTATCTTTCCTGCTGAGGCAACCGTGAAGGTCAGTGTCGAGAAGGAGCCAAGACCTGGAGCGATGACCATGAGCAGAGCCCTCTAACAACCTGCACCAGATGTGGCACTTGAGCAACAAGTCAACTTTTGCTCTTTGCAGCCACTAGGATTTGGGGTTGGTTTGTTACCACAAAACTTGCCTACCCTGACTGGCACACACTGATGGCAATTTGTCCAGTGCTCTCAGTTATGTGTTTTGATTGTTTAGTAAATAGGTGGGGATACATTAAAATGCAGTACACATTAACAAAATGGTAGCATTTTTTTAAATATAAAGGGTTAAAAATTAAATCATCTATCATTTGTTTAACAGTTGACTTCCTAGGATGATAGTGGTCTGGATGCAGTGACTATCTGTAAGTATATCAAGAGGAGCATATACACTTCGAAGAGTTAAATCGTCCCTTTGAAGAGAATGTAGAGGGAAATAACCCCCATAAGGAAGGTCCCTATGGATGAGGGGCAGTTATCCAAGATGGAGAGTAGCCTCTCTTCCATCCTAATAAGCCCTAACAAAAGTGATTTTTTTTACTGTATATTTTGAATAATTTCAGACCTAGGAAAATGTTGCAACAATAGTACAAAGAATTCCCCCCTCACCTTCACTCATGCCATACTCTCCTGCTTTTCCTCCTGATGATCTGAGAACTCCTCTGCCTTCCTGGAAAGTTGGTCCACCTCAACTTAAACTTGGAATGCTGGAGCTCCTTAAGGCTGCCCCAAGCCCCTCTTCTCCATCTACACCCTTTCCTCAGATGACCCTGTAGGCCCCCAAGGCTCATTACCACATGCCAGTTGATTTGACAGGTCACTCCTCTGATGCCTACATTTTTGTCTGTGTATTCTCTGTGACACATTTAGTAATATTCAATTGTCTCCATGATATTGTCTCTTATATGTGTTAAATGTGACCCAGATTAAGTCCTAAGCAGAGCTTATTTTTTCCACCCTACCCACACCTGGTCTTCCCATCTTCTGGCATCCTACAATCCATCAAGTAGTGCAAGCCAGAAATCTTATAGCCCTATTTGACACCTCTCCAATTCGTCTTTCCTATCCTGTGTCAAATATCCCTTTCCTCAGGGAGCCTTCCCTGGCCTCCCTAACAGGCAAATCTCCTAGAACTGTCTAGCTCACTTCACTGCACTGATCACAGTTATGATTTTGTAATTACTTGTTTGGCCACTCAATTAGCTTCTCTCTCCTCGTCTAGACCATGAGCTTGGTAAGGGAAGGACTTGGTTCTGTGTGGTATTCCCACCTCCTAACTCACTGTCTCAAATGGTCAGTGCTCAGGAGGTATTTCTTGAATAAATATGTGAATGGGCACCTTTCCAATGTGTGATTTTGCACCTGAAAGTTCTGGATTCTCTTCCTCTCCTGGTGGATCACTTAAGGGAACAGAGATCAGTTCAGGTGTCCCTTGAAGAATCATCTCTAAGTATTCTCAATAGATTTCATAAGGTCAGACAGACCCATTTCTCCAGTTCAAGACAAAACTTTTCCTTGCATTCCCAATATTCCAGAAACGGAAGTCAGATTTGGTAAATTACAGAGAGAACTCATCCTTGTTCAAGCTGACAGTGGGCATAGCAGAGTATGCACACACTTGGAGGGAGAACATCCCAGGAAGACAGCACAGCAAATGCAAAGTCCCTGAGGCAGGAACTCACCTGGTGTATTAAAGAATGTGCCCACAATGGAAGGTCAGCACCATAAGGCATATGCTTAGTTTGTCTTGTCACCACTGGATCCCCACAGCCCAGCCCAGGGCCAGCATGCCTAGAAGCACAATAAAGCCTTGTTGTTGATGTTGAATATCAAGCACTCAACACGGTCTT
The DNA here is from genome assembly GCF_002007445.2 of Ailuropoda melanoleuca. Lineage (NCBI taxonomy): Eukaryota > Metazoa > Chordata > Mammalia > Carnivora > Ursidae > Ailuropoda > Ailuropoda melanoleuca. The sequence continues at coordinate 91,968,119 of NC_048223.1, forward strand.
TAGAACAACTGGCATGACAGATTTAAGGACTGAGGCAGCTGTCTGTGACAATTATTGATCCCCTTGTGCATGTAGGAAATAATCTAATGCTTGGTTGGGAGGAGGGGCCATTGAACTCTAACTTGTTCTGAATGTCCTGGGGGAAATGACCTCTGCTCCCCCACCATTCCACCTGGATCCCAGCTCCAGAGGATTTGACTAATTAGCATCTGGCAGGTGTCTGGAAAGAGCTGCAGGGCAGCAGTGAGGTAATGGCCAGGCACATGCCCCACCCCCCCCATTCCACTGCTGAGAAATCCTCCATTTAATTAGGATGCCAGAGGATTACTTTTTTATTTTTTTTAATTCCCTCGTAGGTTCTGGCCCCAATCATGCTATGGAAAGTTCTGCACTCTCTTTCCTGTTCCCACTGCCTCAACAACTGTGCTCCAATTAAAGTTACTGTTCCCCGAAGAGGAGGCTCTGTCTTCTCCAGGCCCACACTGGCTGTGGCAGGACCCAGGCTCCTCCCCATCCACAGCCCCTCCCACACTTTGGGCAACTGACAACTTGCGCTTGGGCTCTCTAGTGTACTGTAGTGATGTTTAGTATGGTCTGCTGTTTTCTCAACTTGGTAATTTTCAGGTAGTTCCAATAGGCTTTTTCATCACTTCATTGGTAGAGGCAATTTAGATACTTCAAATGGCTGATTTGGTTCAGACATTTATAGTCCTGGGGGTAACTGACTCTGTCAATTGTGAATAAAACGCTTATGCTCATAGAACTGTACAACCCAAAGAGTGAACCTTATTTTAAACCACGGACTTCAGTTAATAATTATTTATCAATATTGGTTCAACAATTGTAACAAATGTACCACACTAATGCAGATATGTGGGAGTGCTACATATTATTTGCTCAATTTTTTATAAAACTAGAACTGTTCTGGGGGCACCTGGGCGGCTCATTGGGTTAAGCATCTGACTTTGGCTCAAGTCATGATCTCTGGGTCCTGAGATCAAGCTCCATGTTGGGTTCCGTGCTCAGCACAGAGTCTGCTTGTCCCTCTCCCTTTGCCCCTTGCCCCACTCATGCTCTCTCTCTCAAATAAATAAAACCTTTTAAAAATAAGAAAAATAAATTAAACTAAAGCTGTTCTAAAAAAAATAGTCTGTTAATTAATGAAATAATAATATGGGTGGAGGTTGTAGATGAGGGCACAGATGAAACAAGATTAGCCAAGAGTTGGCCATTTTTGAAGCTGGGTAATGGGGCCACAGATGGGGGTTCATTATATTGTTCTATGTCTACAATAAAAGTTTTGTTAATTTTATGCTATTTCAATAATGTGTCTTTTTTCATTATAAAAATCATTCATGCTCATTGTACACATTGAAAGATATTGGAAAGTACCTACAATAGAGTCATCATTCAAAATATGAATGGAGTCACCATAACATTTTGCCATGGACATACACACAAATAACGAAACTGGGATTATACTCAATAAGAAGTTTTGGATTCTACTGTTTTTTTTAACTTAATATTGTACCATTGAACAACTTCCCATGTATTAAAATAGCTCCAAAAGCATGCTTTTTAAATAGTTGCAATAGGATTTCATGGTACGGTTATACTATAAAGTCTAGAAATTAAATACCCACCTGAAAGGCCCTCACCCCATCTGGTTAAGATTGTCAGAGGTGTGAGATCTGCAGCGCACCCCGAGTCCTGCACCAGAGCAGCCTGACCGCAGCAAGAAAGCCATTTGGTCTGGGTCCCCAGCTGGTGGTGAATTTCTCACACTTCAAGTTGTAAATGCACCTCAATGCTATTTAACACAGTGGAAGAGGCTCTTTCTTTATTCAGAATGTACACGATCTCAGGTGGATTTGCTATTTACAAAAAGAAAGGGGGGCAGGCTTTGAGTGTTTGAAGCCCTGGTGTGCGTGCTATTGCTCTCCCTGGACCCACGAGCCAGTACTCTCTGGGGATGCCTGAGGATAAAGGCAATTCCTGGCATACACTGCAACACTCTGACCCTTCCCTCCTGCTCAAGAAAGCACATCAGAAGGCCAATGAGTCAGAATGGTGTTATGACAATAAAATTAAAATTCACTTAGTAACTGTAGCAAACCCTCAAACTCAACGTTGCCCCTGACTGTGACCCTCTACCATAGAGGGTGGCCCATTGGCTCTAGATGAGCCCTGCCAGCTCATAGCTGGGCCTAGTGAGAGGTTTCAGTTAACCATCCACCCCTTGGCTTAGAGAATCAAAGTGAAAGCAGGGTTGCAATGGGACCAAACAGCCACGTAGATACAATGCACACTGGCCAGAGGATGTTATGTTTGACTACAGATCACACAATTAATGAGACTTCTAGATCAGATCTGGAAGAAGCAGGTTCTTCCTGCAGGAGCCAGTTCCCCCTGAGGCTGAGCAGATACGGGCGCCAGCCCACTGACTTCACCAAAGGTATTTTCTTCCACAAAGCTGGAGAGAGAAGAGGGCTTGAAACTTCAAATATGAGGAAATGTGTTTTCTAAAAACCCAAGTCTCCTGCCAATATATCAGGACCTTTATCTTGGCGAGTTTATCTAATCAGACAACCATAATCTGCGATGTGATGCAAACACTGAGAAGTTACATTAGTGCTTGGGAGGGCCTCACACTGTCAGAAAACCCTACGGGACCCAGGAGACCTGGGAGGCCTCCGTTTTTGCTTCATCTCCCCTGGGTCTGGACCCTGGGACATCTTCCAGCTCAACTCATCCAAGGAGAGATTAATCTATCAATTGAATTCCTGAGAAGCATTGGCTTTTGAGATGCCTAACCCAAATTGTGAATTAGCCCCCTGTGAAGAGTTCATGGACACCCCTGAGGGCCATGGACTTGAGAAGTGGATGAGTCAGCCAGAGAGTCAAGTTGCCATTGGTTCAGAGGGGCTGAGGGGAGGCTGGCTCCAAAGGACATGCAGTTGTCCCAGGTTTGGAGAGAAGAGAAAATGCTTTTACCAGAAGACATAGCAGCTCTTGGCCCAGAGAAAACAGAGAGAAGCCAGTGGGAAAAGCACTCATGCAACACAGGGAGCTATGGCCATGGATGTGACGTGAAGACAGAGCATTCCTCAGGGCCTCGTCTTCTCGGTCAGCACCCTGCCTCCCTTGATATGCAGAAAAAAAGCTTCCCATCGACACCCATCTCTCCACACTTCTAAGAAACAAGCCTCATCTTTAATGCTGCAATTTGGGGCAAGTCTGTTTCATTCCCCAGAATCCCAGATCTTGGCACTGAGGACCGTGGGAGTAATTCCAGCTCCAGCCAGCATTTCCTTGGGCCTGATGGGGAGTGGGGGGCAAGAAGACTCAAAATTGTTACCCTGCCCCAAAAGGAAACCAGTAGAAAACTTAAAATAAAAGTGATTGAGACAAAGGCTGAGGGAAACATGATGCCTGTATTCTGGCTACACACGCTCCACAGAGCAGCTTCCCAAGGCCTATCTGCCCTTCACATCAGGCTGGGTAACAGGATGACATTTCCATATCCCCCATGCCTGGGGCTGTGCATGCTGGAGATTCTAGACTTCAGAGTGTTCCTCTCTTCAGGAAGAGATGGCCCCAGTGTGATTCCAGAAGGTACGGTGACTGGCCCACCACGTGGGAAAACCATCTGTTCTGAGGATGTTCTTTAAAGGAAAGGGTCTCTGAGAAAGCCAGGATGAGACTAGGAGGAGGTGGCCCAAATGACCTCAGTAAAAACACTAGAAGATATATCATGTAAAGAGGAAATAATTTAGAAAAACAAGAAAGTAAAACAGATAAAACTAAGCCATTAAAGGTAAACAGGCCACGATGGCTGAATGACTTATAGAAAATGGCATTTATGTTCTTTCTTCTTTCCTATTGCTGGCTCAGTCTTCCCTATAATTCTACAGGCAATACAGCCCCAGATGTCTAAAAATGAATTTTTAGGAAATTTTAATTGATAGCCTTCAGGTATGGATAATTGAATTTACTAATCTATAGCACTATGCCTGGCAAGTGTATAAATAGCACCTCAGGGAATGAAACATGAGAGACTATGGACTATGAGAAACAAACTGAAGACTTCAGAGGGGAGGGGGTGGGGGAATGGGATAGACTGGTGATGGGTAGTAAGGAGGGCACGTATTGCATGGTGCACTGGGTGTTATACGCAACTAATGAAGCATCAAACTTTACATCGGAATCTGGGGATGTACTGTATGGTGATTAACATAATATAATAAAATAAAATTAAAAAAAAANGGAGGTCCCTTAAAAAGAAAAAGAAAGAAAATGGCATTTAAAAAATCATTGCACTACTGGGTGTTTACCCCAAAGATACAGACGTAGTGAAGAGAAGGGCCATATGCAACCCAATGTTCATAGCTGCATTGTCCACAATAGCCAAATCATGGAAGGAGCCGAGATGCCCTTCAACAGATGACTGGATTAAGAAGCTGTGGTCCATATATACAATGGAATATTACTCAGCTATCAGAAAGAACGAATTCTCAACATTTGCTGCAACATGGACGGCACTGGAGGAGATAATGCTAAGTGAAATAAGTCAAGCAGAGAAAGACAATTATCATATGATTTCTCTCATCTATGGAACATAAGAACTAGGATGATCGGTAGGGGAAGAAAGGGATAAAGAAAAGGGGNGGGGGAAGAATGGGATAAAGGGGGAGGTAGTCGGAGGGGGGAATGAAACATGAGAGACTATGGACTATGAGAAACAAACTGAGGGCCTCAGAGGGGATGGGGGTGGGGAAGGGGATAGCCTGGTGATGGGTAGTAGGGAGGGCACGTATTGCATGGTGCACTGGGTGTTATACGCAACTATTGTATCATCGAACTCTACATCAAAAACCAGGGATGTACTGTATGGTGACTAACATAATATAATAAAAAATCATTAGAAAAAAAAATCACAGGGGGGCGCCTGGGTGGCACAGCGGTTAAGCGTCTGCCTTCGGCTCAGGGCATGATCCCGGCATTATGGGATCGAGCCCCACATCAGGCTCCTC
>NC_048223.1:91973253-91987201 GCF_002007445.2 Ailuropoda melanoleuca
TTTTTTTAAAAAAATCACAGGGACAAAAGATTAAGCTCTGAAGATTACTTATAATTAAAATTTAAGAGCAAAATAAGGTAAACAAATTAGAATGGATGAAGGAGCAGTTTAAAACCAACAAACCAAACAGATGAATGAAATTTTCATTCAAATGATAATGAAAAAATATATTTTTTAAAGATTTTATTTATTTATTCGACAGAGATAGAGACAGCCAGCGAGAGAGGGAACACAAGCAGGGGGAGTGGGAGAGGAAGAAGCAGGCTCACAGCAGAGGAGCCTGATGTGGGGCTCGATCCCATAACGCCAGGATCACGCCCTGAGCTGAAGGCAGATGCTTAACCGCTGTGCCACCCAGGCGCCCCTGAAAAAATATTTTTAAATGTCCACAATAACAGACTAGTTAAGCAAATTATGATAGATTATGTGATACAATATTAAGACACCTCCAAACATTATGTTTTAGAAAAACAGGCAATGATACATAATACGCACCTGGCATACTACATGATAAAATTAAACATAGTATAATCCCAATTTAAATACCTATATATATGTAAATACATAGGATTATGCATTCCTAGAAAAATGCGTGTGTACAGGCACACAAGCGTGCTTAGATGAAAGTGTGGAAGGAAATATACCAGAATGCTACCAATGGTTAACTCAGTGGGATCATTAGTAATTTAAATCAGTCATACTTTTTTGAACTTCCTACAATAAATCAGTATTCCTTTTATTGCCAGAAAAAAAATGTTTTCAAAAAAAAAAATCAGGAAACAGCTTGAAAATGTATCTGTAGAAAATGAAATTTTCGTGTTGTTTTAAAGTTGTTCTGTTAGAGACATTTAATTTTTACTTGAAGAGTTTCTGTGGAAGGAAGATTATCTTCTAGTGAATTCTTAATTGAGTAAGAGGATTTAATGTCCATCCATTCATTAAAAGATACTCATTCCACATTAATTCTCACCAAACACTCACTCAGTTACTCGATATAACAAACCAGATAAAAATCTTGTCCTCTTAAGGGTTGCACTCTGGTTGGGAGAAATACACAATAAACAAAATAGAAAGTATGTCAATGGTGGTAAGGAGTTTAGAGAAAAACAGAGCAGAAGAAGGTATAGTGGCTTCTGGGAAGCTGCATTCTTATAAAGAGTGGTGATGGACGAATCCCTGAGAAAGTGACTTTAGGACAGAGACCCAAGGAGAGGAGGGCGCCATCCTGTGGACACGTGAAGGAAAGTGCTCAGGCCAAGGGAACGCTGAGATGAAGGCATTTCAGTGGTGAAGAGCAATCGAGTTCTGTGTGCTGGACAGAGTAAGGGAGAATGGAGCAGGAGATGAGGGCAAAGGGTGACTTTGGCTGTGACTGTGAGCAGGGTCAGCAGAGGGCCATAAACTGAGAGGAATATAAACAAAGGGTAACGACTGGCCCAGTGTTGTGCGCTCTCAAATGCACTTGTGTCAATAAGGGCCCGTCCTCTCAAGGCTCCTCATTATGTACTACTTGAAATTTGTGGCTTAGGCTTCAACTCTGGCTTTAGCTAAGGGGGATGCAAAGAACTGGGGGCTTATAACCATCTATTTCCATGAAATAAATTAGTCATTCAAAGTAAAACAAATTTCAAACCATGTAATTTGAAATAATAAAATATGCTAAAAGAATGTGGACAACGATACAGAAATTATAAGTAGGTAGTTTACAAAAGCCATAAGGTCCATTACGTGGAAATTGCTAGAAAGCAAGTGGGGAGTTCAAAACCTTAAGATCTGGAATGTTGTAAAGCTGATGCTTCTGTTAGGTGAAATCCAGGACTCACTGAGTCAAAGGCAGTAGGCCTTCCAAGGAGGCCATCGCCATGAGGTTTCCTGAAATGGACTGTGTCCATCTAAATGTCCTCACAGTAGCCAGAGCAGGACAGACAAAAATGAGCTGCTGGAGCAATTCTTTGACCAGAAGCTTCAAAAAGAAGCAGAGCTGTGTTGTCCTCAGACCCAGGTACACATAGTATAGCCAGGTAGAGAAGACCAGGGTGGCAGGGGACCACTGAGTTTGAGAACCATGCTGGGGTCATGAAGGTAGCTGTTAACTTGACAGAGCATCCTAATCCAAAGATGTGTTATTGCTTCTCCTTCTCAGCACACAGCACCGCCATATGCCCACCAGGCCCAGAGTGAAAGAGAGCTGATCAACAAGCACAGGGACACACTGACCTCTAGACCCTCAGGCCTGGTGGCTTCCTCACTGTGGCCACATCTAGTGGTAGACTGCAAAGAGGAAAACCTCCCCAGCCCCAGAAGAACCCAGGGACCAATGCTCATGCCCTAGAATGTTACAGAGCTCAGGCTGGGGGCAGCGGGGTGGGGGGGGGGAGGACTTCTCTGCCACCAACATCATCCATCATCCAAAGGGGGATTCCTCTGCCCACCTCATTCAGCAGAGTAGAACTGGACAGACCCCCAAATGTAAATTTCCCATGATCTGAATGGACTGGCGCTCTCTCAAGAGGGAACAAGGGAAATTAGAGGGACTCAGGACCTGAAAAAACCTGTGTAATATTTCAGGTTTTTGTCTCCATCGTTACTGGTGAAGAACTTGTCAGGTCTAAGAAATGAGAGTTCTTGAAATTATAGATTGAATCACAGATGAAACCCTTTATAAGGGAAGAGCTAATCTGCTAAATCCTCCCATGAAAAACCCTCAGCCCAGCTGTACTTTCCCTAGTTTCTGAGACTATTTTAGGGAAAGTCCTTCCTTCCATTCGTAGAGTTAACCAACACTGTCTTTCTGGTGGCTTGGACCATTTTGGTGATTATGTTACTAGTGGACCAAGTCTAATTATTGTACAGAAACAGACGCTTTCTGCCCAAGGAGGAAGAGAGCTCTAACTGCCAAGTGGCATGGAGGAGCACATCTTCAGCCCACTGGTAGGTCCCCTGCATGTCGGGTCAGCGCCACTCAGCTCAGAATTTTTGGTGGAACATGGTACTTGACACTTTTCCTAAAGAGCTCAAGGCTGGAACTTAGAGATTAATGCAGTTTTATTCCACAGTCACCAGAGCTAGGCAATAGACTCACAGTTCACACTGTCCCTTTCTCAGGACTGCTAACGCCCTTTATAGTAGCCTAGCACTTTGCCATTTACAAAGAACTTCTGCATTAATTATTCCCTTTGAGACCGAGACCAGCTATGTGAAGTTGTTAAGTGACAAACACATCAGGGGAGTTAAGTGGCTTGCCAAAAGCCATGAGTCTCAGAAGTGGTAGGCCCTGAACTTCTGACCCCCAGTGGACTCACTCCAGGGAGCAGCCCTGTCCACCAGACCACCCTGCTGTTCATGACCTCACTCTGTCAACCTCATCCACCAGTGCCCAGATGCGTGCAAATGCCCTTCTTAAAGAATCCACACTGATTGGTCTGAGGCTACGTATCTTTTAAAACAGCAAATCTGCCCCGACTCAGATTTCCTCCTATCTCCCAAAGGTGAGCTTGTCCCCTCTCTTCTATACTACATCTGTACTTTAAGTGTTCCTCTATTGTTTCTTATTAATTTGTACTATAATTGATTTATTTACATGTCTAGCTATTAGCCTGTGAAGTCCTTAAAACAGTGAATATTTCTGATGTAGGTGTAGGGAGCAGAGTTCTTGAACACATGGTTTTTGGAGCCAGGCTGCCTAGGATGGAATCCTAAATGCACCACTTATTGGCACTTGTGAGAAAATTACCTAACCTCTGCATCTTCATTTTCTCATCTGTAAAATAGGGGCAACAACAAAATTGCCAACCTCATAGATTTATTGTGAGGATGAAAGCCATTAATACATATAAATCACCAGGATAATTAACATTATGAAACAACCCAAATGTGAATTAATAAGGAAATTGGTAAATTAAATGCAGTATATGCATACAACGGAAAAATAGTCTCCAGGTATTAAGAAATAAAATATACTAATACATATCCCCGCTATATTCAATATCATCACCTTTACATCCTAGCTCCTGTTAAGACTGTCACACAGCAGGTGCTCCATAAAGTTCTGTCAAATGAATGAACAAATAAATGTACTGATAAAAGAGTGATTTTAGTGAAAATAGAAGTGCTACCTGCTCTATTTTGGGGCAGTCACAGTTGCCTGGGCCACACCTAAAAACTCTAAGATCACTGCTTTCTTCAATAAAAGACAGAAAATTCAAGGAATTGAAGTTGAGGTTCCTAAATTAATTTACCTAGGTGAAAAGCACAGGCCTCCAGGCCAAAAAAACAAAACAAAACAAAAAAACAGGCTCACTTATTTGTTAATAAAATATTACGTGAAGTAAGAAACTTTGTTTCATTTCAGGCTAAGTTGCTTGGCATGAACTGCTGGGAGCCTATCAGAAACCCCAAGACATGGATATTGGGTGGAAAAGCCTGAAAAGAAATCCAACATAGCCTTCTCTTTTTCGATTTAGAACAAACTAGAAAGATAACCACCACAGAAACTACCAACAAAGAGGATTTCAAACAAAACCCTCTGGGGTGTGTGTGTGTGTGTGTGTGTGTGTGTGTGTGTGTGTGTGTTGAGCCATGAAAGGGAAAGGTAGCAGATTCAAGGAACTTGTAAAAGGAATTGAGATGTTTACTTTGATAAACTGTAACTTAAAAAAAAAGTCAGGTCTTTTCTATCCAAAAGAATGGATATCAAACATAAGACAGCTTTTGTAAAGATTGGAAAAGGCCAGAATTGAAGTTAAAGTACCTACCATTTGTATACCATATTCCACTTATAAAACCTTTTCATGTTACTTAAATTCTAAAAGATTAAAGATAATTTTTATAAATAAATACTACAACAACTCTCACACACAAGGTGAAAGATATCTTTATTGCAGTCTTTTTCATTATAGTGAAAAATTTTAAATAACTGAAATGCAAATGGATAGGTAAACTGGTAAATGAAATATGGTATATGGATACAATGGGAAACTATCACACAGCGTTTACAATGAATTATATATACATATGTTTGTATCAACATGGATAGATTTCAAAAACCATTAAGGTATAAAATAAGGAAATTCATAATGACATAGTAATGCTTATGGTGTAACATTTCTTAAATTAAGAAGAAAAAAATCTTAAATTTCCAATAATATAACTGACCATAGCAATGGAGTAGATTTTTTTTAATCCTCTAAACTCTTTCCTATAACTAAACAGACCAGGGGCACTGGGGTGGCACAGTCGGTTGGGCCTCAGACTCTTGGTTTTGGCTGGGGTCATGATCTCAGGGTTGTGGGATCGACGACCCCCATCAAGTCCATGTCAGGCTCCACGCTAATCATGGAGTCTGCTCGGGACTCTCCCTAACCCTCTGCCCCTCCTAACCTTAACCCCTGCATTCTCTCTCTCTCTCTCTCTAAAATAAATAAATAACTCTTAAAAAAAAAAACTAAACAGACCAAACATAAAAATAGGAAAAATAAATCCACAAATAACATCGCAATAACACTGGGCTACGGAATCCTCTATGAACCTGAATAAGGGAGGTGAATGAGCAGGACCACAGGAGAACAGCAATTGTGGGATTCAAGTTAGGGAAATGAGAGGAAGGCCTCAGTACGCTGCAAGTGATGAAAACCAAAACAAAAAACAAACAAATGAAAACACAGATAAATTCATCCAAAAAAATGTTTTCGAGATTTTTATTTATCTATTTGACAGAGAGAAAGAGCACACGCAGAGAAAGAGGCAGAGAGAGAGGGAGAAGCAGACTCCCCACTGATCAGGGAGCCGGAAGTGGGGCTCAATCCCAGGACCCCAAGATCATGACCCGAGGCAAAGGCAGACACTGAAGCAACTGAGCCTCCCAGGCACCCCCATCCAAAATTTCTAAAACATATTAAGGATGCTAAGCAAACACCCACAGGGGCAGCTGTGTAGGCTGTGAATCATCCTAAAAGCCCTCTCTCCGTATAGAGCAACAGGATAGCAAAACCAAAAGCTCATAGGCAATATCTACCAAAACATCGAGATGACAACACATCTTCATGAATCTCAAATGAAGAGTAACAATCCACTTATAGCCCCATGACCTGGGGGCATTAGACAATGAGACTTCTCATAACACTGATAAACAATGAACAAAAAAATATCCAATAGGTACTAACTTAGAAAGCAGGAGAGGCCAGTCTGAGAACAGTAGTTGAAACTGAAAAAGGAGTATTAAACTTAAAAGAATTATTTTGTTATCCAGATAAAGATATCAAGTAACTTAAAAGGGAAAAGAAATCAAATTGGCATCAGACATATTAAACAGCAACACTTCTTGCCAAATGGCCATGGGTGACATATTTAAGATAACCTAGGGAAGGAATGAAGCCAGGATTTTACATCCAGCAAAACTAATCTTAAGTATGTTAAGGCTGAAAAAGCAAGACCTCAAAAATATTGTTCCCACGAGTCATTCATGAGAAATTTACTGGAAATAAATTAACATATAGACTGATAGTGATGATTGTCAAAGGCTGTTAACATCACAAAAGAAAAAATCAGACATTATGTGAATCTTTTTTTTTTAATTTTATTTTATTATATGATGTTAATCACCATACAGTACATCCCCAGATTCCGGTGTAAAGTTTGATGCTTCATTAGTTGCGTATAACACCCAGTGCACCATGCAATACGTGCCCTCCTTACTACCCATCACCAGTCTATCCCCTTCCCCCACCCCCTCCCCTCTGAAGTCTTCAGTTTGTTTCTCATAGTCCATAGTCTCTCATGTTTCATTCCCCCTTCTGATTACCCCCCTTTTCTTTATCCCTTTCTTCCCCTACCGATCCTCCTAGTTCTTATGTTCCATAGATGAGAGAAATCATGACATTATGTGAATCTTGATGGAAGTACATACTCCCACCTATGGAGTATTCTTGTCAAAAAAAAAAAAGAATCTGATTCTGATCAGGACTTCAAACCTAACTATCAATTTACATGAAATACAGGGAATAAAGAGGAAATTGGCAAATTCAAACAGTGGAACTCTCTATAAGGAAACTCTCTATAAGGAAACAAACCACTTCTTTCAATAAGCAATATAAATGATTCAAAATGAAACAGAGAAAATAAAATAAAAAACAATGAATACATCATAAGTAAGCTATGGGACACTATCAAGCCACCTGGTGTACATATAAATGGAGTTCCTAAAGGAGAGGAGAGAGAGGGGTGAAAGCAAAAAACATTTGACAAATCATGGCAACAATTTTCCAAAACTATAAACTCACAGATCTAAGAAGCCAAATGAACCCCAAGCACAAAAAACATGAAAACACATCATAAACAAATTGCTTGAAAACGATGACAAAGAGAAAATTTTTAAAACAACCAAAGGAAAAAAGACATGTTAAATACTGATAAACAAAGATAAGCATAACAATAAATTTCTTATTGAAAATTATTCAAGCAAGAATTCAGTGGAGCAAATCTTTAAAATATAGAAGGGTAAAAAATGGCCAACCTAGAATACTATATCCTGCAAAAACATGTTTCAAAATTGAGGGCAAAAAAAGAAGATTCTTTCACACATGCAAAAGTTGAAATCATTTATCACCAGCAGATTCATAATACCAAAAATGATAAAGGAACTGCTTCATCAGAAGTAAAATGACACTAAATAGAAATATAGATCTGTACAAATGTATGAAGAAACAGAGTTAAAGTGGCCAGAACATCAGTGGAGAACGGTCCGAGATCCCTCAGTTCTGAGACAGAGGATGAGATTCGGCCGCTGCTGCTCTGACTATCAGAAGAGGCACAGCAGACTGCCAGGGAAAGATGCCAGAGAACAAAAGCATGAAAATACCGGCTCACAGCGTACCCATCCCCATCCCCCCTCGCAGGGGACACTGTGACTCCACCCAAACAGGGTTTCCTGAGTATCGGCGTGGCAGGCTCCTCCCCCAGAAGGCAGGCTGAAAAATCAAGAAGCCCACATCCCAGGGCGCCTGGGAGGCACAGTCATTGAGCGCCTGTCTTTGGCTTAGGGCATGATCCCGGCGTTCCGGAAAGGAGTCCCTTATTGGGCTCCTGCGCTGGGAGCCTCCTTCTTCCTCTCCCACTCGCCTGCTTGTGATCCCTCTCTCACTGGTTGGCTCTCTGCCACATAAATAAATAAAATCTTTAAAAAAGAAGCCCACATCCCAAAGCTCCCTATAAAACAAGGGCGCACGGCCTGGGACCAGGTCAATAATTTGGGCGCTGGACAACCCCGCAACCTCTCCTCATCAGAATGCCGAGAAGGAGAAGCCCCCCCCCACAAGCAAAGAAAAGACAGTGAGTCTGTGGCCTCTGCCACAGAAATAACGGATATGGATGTAACCAAATTATCAGAATTGGAATGCAGAGTAACAATGGTCAAGATGATGAGCAGACTTGAAAAACGTATTAACGAAAATGTTACTGAGAATATAGAATCCCTAAGGATGGAAATGAGAGCGAATCTGACAGAAATTAAAAATTCTATGAGCCAAGAAAACAGTCAAAAAAACTAAGAGACAGCCCACGGAATGGGAGAATATATTTGCAAAGGACACTACAGATAAAGGACTGGTATCCAAGATCTACAAAGAACTTCTCAAACTCAATACACGAGAAACAAATAAACAAATCAAAAAATGGGCAGAAGATATGAACAGACACTTTTCCAATGAAGCCATACAAATGGCTAACAGACACATGAAAAAATGTTCAAGATCATTAGCCATCAGGGCAATTCAAATCAAAACCACACTGAGATACCACCTTACGCCAGTTAGAATGGCAAAGATAGACAAGGCAAGAAACAACGATTGTTGGAGAGGATGTGGAGAAAGGGGATCCCTCCTACATTGTTGGTGGGAATGCAAGTTGGTACAGCCACTCTGGAAAACAGTGTGGAGGTCCCTTAAAAAGTTAAAAATTGAGCTACCCTATGATCCAGCCATTGCACTACTGGGTGTTTACCCCAAAGATACAGATGTAGTGAAGAGAAGGGCCATATGAACCCCAATGTTCATAGCAGCAATGTCCACAATAGCTAAATCATGGAAGGAGCCGCGATGCCCTTCAACAGATGACTGGATTAAGAAGCTGTGGTCCATATATATAATGGAATATTACTCAGCTATCAGAAAGAATGAATTCTCAACATTTGCTGCAACATGGACGGCACTGGAGGAGATAATGCTAAGTGAAATAAGTCAAGCAGAGAAAGACAATTATCATATGATTTCTCTCATCTATGGAACATGAGAACTAGGATGATCGGTAGGGGAAGAAAGGGATAAAGAAAGGGGGGGTAATCAGAAGGAGGAATGAAACTACGGACTATGAGAAACAAACTGAGGGCCTCAGAGGGGAGCGGGGTGGGGGATTGGGATAGACCGGTGATGGGTAGTAAGGAGGGCACGTATTGCATGGTGCACTGGGTGTTATACGCAACTAATGAATCATCGAACTTTACATCGGAAACCGGGGATGTACTGTATTGTGACTAACATAATATAATAAAAATTATTTAAAAAAAAGATAAGTACATTTATGCTTCAAATAAAGATAAAAATAATGTAGTGTAGGGATTATATAACATACGTAAATACAAAATGTATGACAATAATAGCACAAGAAAGGAAGACAAATGGAAGTATACCACTATGAGGTTCTTAGAGTATTCATGAAGTGATATAATATTGTTATAAAAAACATGTAATCCAATGAAGTGAGAAAAAGAAAAAAGGGGGCAAAAACAGATGAGACAAATACAAAACAAAAAAGATGACAGATTTAAATGTAACTGTAACACTAACACTAAATATCAGTGGTTTACATACCCAATTAGAAGGCCAAAATCATCAGATTAAATCAAAAAAGCAAGACCCCTCAAGAAATACACATCTTACAGAAAGAAGACACAAACAGGTTAAAAGTAACAATATACAACATGCTAACACTGATCCAAAAGAAATCTGAAGAAACTATATTAATATTAAACAAAATAGATTTCAAAGCAAAGTATATTATCAGATATAAAGTCATTTCAAAGTGATAAATGGATCAATTCATTAAGGAATGCAAAAATCCTAAGTGTTTGTACACCTAATAACAAAGCTTCAAAATACATAAAGATACAGATGGAAACAAAAATAATTATACAAGTAGTAACAGAAAAAGAGTGGAAAACAACATGCTAGCACTAATCAAAAGAAAGTTGGACTGAGCTTCCAGGTTGGTGAACACATGGATATTGGGGAGAGTGGTATGTCTGGAGAGGGCAAGCCCTTTCCCCATACCTCACCCTATGTATCTCTTCATCTGACTGGTGATTTGCATCCTTTATCACATCCTTTAATAAACTGGTAAACATAAAGAAAGTTGGACTGCCTATTATTAATATCAGGTAAAGTACATTTCAGTGCAAAGATTATCACCAAAGTTAGAGATAGTCATTTCATATAAATCAGAGCATCAATTCATCATGAGGACATAACAATCCTAAACATTTATGTACCTAGAGTTTCAAAATATATGAGGCCATTATAATCTATAATTATAATATCCTTCTCTTTCTCAATAACCAATGAAACAAAGAGATAGGACATAGGACGTAAGGATTCAGAAGACCTGAATAAAACTACCAACCAACATTGCCTAATCAACATTAATAGTCCATCCAACAGCAGCAGAATCACATTCATTTCAAGTGCACATGGAATAGTCACCATGAAAGACCATATATGGTCTGGACCATAAAACAGATTTAATAAATGTAAAAGGTTTCAAGTTACATCAAATACGACTTCTGGCCATGAAAGAATTAAATTAGAAATTAATAACAAAAAAGCCTCTGGAAAATTTTCCAATATTTAAAACTAAATAACACACTTTCTAAATAACCAGTGGGACAAAAAAGAAACTAAAAGAAATTTTAAGTGTGTCAAACTGAATGACAAAGAAGACAGAATATACCACAATTTCTGGGATGCCATTAAAGTAGTATGTAGGCAGTAATTTATAGCAATAAATGCCTATATCAGAAAAGAGAAACTTCAAATCAATTTTCTCAGCTTCTATCTCTAAAGAGCAGAAAGAGAAGAACAAATTAAAACCTAAAGTAAACAAAATCAAGACAATAATAAAGGTCAGAACAAAAAAATCAATAAAATAGAAAACAGAAAACCAATGAAGAAAATGTAAAGAAACCAAAAGTTAGTTTTTTTGGGAAAAGCAGTGAAATTTCCAAAATTCTAGACAAACAACTGAAAAAAAAATCCTCAATAACAGGAATGAGAGAGGTAGTATCATTACAGATTCTATAGCTATTAAAGAAATAATAAAAAGATATTGTGAGCAATTTTATGTCAATAAATTTGACAATTTCAATGAAATAGACAATATCCTTGAAAGACACATACTACCACAACTAACTCAAGAAAAGTAGTTAACTTTAAAAATATCCTTATATTTATAAAGAAATTTAATTTGTAGTTAAAAACCTTCCTACAAATAAAACTGCAGGTCCAGAAGTTTGGTAAAATCTATCACTGGTAAATTCTACTCAGTCCAATAAGCCAAGGAAGAGGGGAAAAAGGCATCCAGATTGTAAAGGAAGAATTAAAACTGTATTCACAGAAAACATGATCATACAACCAAAACTTCCTATGAATCTACAAAGATATTCTTAGAACTAATAACAAAGTTTATTCAGTTTGCACTATTCAAGATCAATTAAAAAAATTAATCATATTTTTATGTAGCAGCAATGAAAAATCAGAACTTGAAATTAAAAAACAAAACTATTACCAATAGCATAAAATTAAGAAATACTTAGGAATATATGAAAAAAATACAAGACCTACACGCTGAAAACCATAAAACATCACTGAAGGGAATTACAGAAGATGGAAATAAACAGAGAGACTGAACAGGTACATGAATCTGAAGACTTCATATTGTGAAGATATCAATTCTTCCCAAATTGATCTATAAATACAGCACACTATCCAAATCAAAATTCTACTCCTATGAAAATGCGAAGGACAGAGTAGCCCAAAAACCTTTGAAAACAAAGGACCTGATTCACAACTCATTATAAAGTTATAATAATCAAAAGAGCATGGTATCGGCGTAAAGACACTAAGGAGAGATCAGTGTATCAGAATAGAGATGAGAAACTGACCTATACAGACAATTGATTTTCAACCAACATGCCCCAACAATACAATGGATAAAAGAGTTATTTCAGGGGCGCCTGAGTGGCACAGCGGTTGAGCGTCTGCCTTCGGCTCAGGGCGTGATCCCGGGGTCCTGGGATCGAGCCCCACATCAGGCTCCTCTGCTATGAGCCTGCTTCTTCCTCTCCCACTCCCCCTGCTTGTGTTCCCTCTCTCTCTGGCTGTCTCTCTGTCACATAAATAAATAAAATCTTTAAAAAAAAAAAAGAGTTATTTCAGCAAATAGGGCTGAAACAATTAGACAGTCATATGCATATCATTATTATATTGATAGCCTGTCCCATTCCTTGCACCATATGCAAAGGTTAACTCAAAATTAATCATAGACTTAAATTTTAAACTTGAAACTATATCAGGACGCCTGGGAGGCACAGTCAGTTGGACATCTGACTCTTGGTTTCGGCTCAGGTCATGATCTCAGGGTCCTGAGATGGAGCCAGCATCCAGCTCCACACTCAGCATGGAGTCTGCTTGGGAATATCTCTCCCTCTGCCCCTCCTGCTCATGCTCTCTCTCTCTAAAATAAATAAATAATTTTTTTAATTTTTAAATTATAATAAATAAATAAAACCTAAAACTATAAAACTTCCAGAAGAAACACAGGAGAAAGTCTTTGTGACCTTGATTTAGACAAGGATTTACCATGATCTATAAAGGAAAATATTGATGAATTTGACCTCATCAAACTTAAGAATTCGACCTCATCAAACTTAAGAATTCCTCCTCTTCAAAGAAAGCAGAGAATAAAAAGATTATTAAGAGAATAAAAAGATTAAATACAGACTAGGAGAAAATATTTGCAAATAATAGTTTTTTCAAATATAACTCAATAACAAGAAAGCAAAAAACTCAATTTTAAAAAAAGGAGCAAAATTTTGAACAAACGTTTCATCAAAGAGTAGATGAGGAAGTAAGACACAGTAATCGGAAAGTACATCACTTGCCTCTTAGTGTTAACTGAAGGTAAAAGAAGCCACTGAGGCTGACAAGTCAAGTAGAAACTTAAGTAAATTGAAGAGTACAAAGATCAATAATAAAATAAAATTGGGGGCGCCTGGGTAGCGCGGTCGTTAAGCGTCTGCCTTCGGCTCAGGGCGTGATCCCGGTGTTCCGGGATCGAGCCCCACATCGGGCTCCTCTGCTGAGCCTGCTTCTTCCTTTCCCACTCCCCCTGCTTGTGTTCCCTCTCTCACTGGCTGTCTCTCTGTCACATAAATAAATAAAATCTTTAAAAAAAAAATAATAATAATAAAATAAAATTGGTGTCTAAAATTCAAAGCTTAGGAAAAGGGAGGGAGGAGAAGTGGTTTTTATAATTTCTATATTGCTCAAAATAATACACCAACAGATAGTATCTAAAGAAAAAGATGACTAAGGTTTTTACTACAGAAGTCATTGGCATAGAGGTAATTAATAGAATGCACACACACACACGCAAATTTTCCTGAATATAAAAGTCAATACCCAATACAAGAGCAAGTTTAACATGGCATGGTCAAACTGAGATTGAACGCATCATTCATATCAATAAATAGAAAGGGTTTACCTTAGCTATTAAAAGAAAAGGTTTATGTTGCTGAGAATTTAGAATCCCTAAGGGCAGAAATGAGAGTGAACCTGACAGAAATTTAAAATTCTATGAGCCAAATGCAGTCAAAACTAGAGGCTCTGATGGCCAGGGTCACCGA
>NC_048223.1:91987301-92010414 GCF_002007445.2 Ailuropoda melanoleuca
AGGGATAAAGAAAAGGGGGGTAATCAGAAGGGGGAATGAAACATGAGAGACTGTGGACTATGAGAAACAAAGTGAGGACTTCAGAGGGGAGGGGGTGGGGCAATGGGATAGACTGGTGATGGGTAGTAAGGAGGGCACGTATTGCAAGGTGCACTGGGTGTTATACGCAACTAATGANATGGGTAGTAAGGAGGGCACGTATTGCAAGGTGCACTGGGTGTTATACGCAACTAATGAAGCATCGAACTTTACATCAGAATCCGGGGATGTACTGTATGGTGATTAACATAATATAATAAAAAAATCATTAAAAAAAGTGATCTGAGAGGAAAACTAAATAAATAAAATAAGTTAAAAAAAAAAAGAAAAGAAAAGGTTTATCAAGTTGACTAACAAAGCAAAACCCAACTCCGTTCTCTAAAAAATAAAGACAAGTAACAAAGACATTCAGAAAGGATAAAAGCTAAAGGATAAGAGAATTCATACTAGGCATATCTTGCTATCAGACAAGTAGAATTCTAGCCAAAAAGCAATAAACAGGACAAAGAAAAATACTTTTTAATGCTAAAGGCTATAATTCATAATGAAAACATAGTAGTTATTAATATCTATGCACCTGATAACACATCAAGTTTGCCAAGCAGATGTTCTAGGAGATGAAAGGAGAAATATGCAGACACATGCTGGAGACTATAAAACACAGATAAGATATAGTCAGAGGAAAAAAAATCTTAGTATTAAATATCTATAGCAATAAAAATAAATAGGAAAAAAAACTAGTATAATTCAACATAAATAGATTAATAAGGATAAAAATCAGACACCAAGTTAGAAAGCCACAAAGTTATAAAAACATCACGATGTCATAAACACATCAACAATCTATTGCTTTAGGGGAAAAAAAATCACAAAGTGAAGAAACACTAGCAAGAAAAAAGCACAAATATACAAACAAAATGAGACAAAGGGGAAACTGCTATTGAAATAAGAGAATTTTTTTAACATCTTAAAATAATACCTTGCTAACTTTATGCAAATAAATTTAACAACCTAGATAAAATAAATAATTTTTAGGAAAATATAATTTACCAAATCCAAACATTAAGAGATGAAAAATTTGAAGAGATCAATTACTATGGAAGTTTTGGAAAAAATTTGGTGTTCTCACCAAATAATACACCAGGCCTAGATGGTTTCACTGGGGAATTTAGCAATCCTGTATAATCAGATAATCCCCATGCTACTTTAACAGAACATGGCGGGGGGGGGGGGGGGGGGGGGGGGGATTATAATTTCCAAATTCTTTTTATGAAGCAAATTTAACATACATAGCAAAACCGGATAAATATTTCCCTAAAAAGAAAAGTATAAGTCAATTTGACTTATAAATGCTGATAAAAAAATCTTAAAATATGAGCAAACTGTATATTAAGAAAATATCGGGGCCCCTGGGTAGCTCAGTCTGTTAGGCAATGACACTTGATTTTGGCTCAGGTCATGATCTCAGCAGGGAGTCTGCATGAGAATATCTCTCCCTCTGCTCCTACCCCCCACCCCCACACTCATTCTCTCACGCGCTCTCTCTCTCTCTCAAATTAATAAATTAATTTTAAGAAAGAAAGAAGGAAGGAAGGAAGGAAGGAAAAGAAGGAAGGGAAAGAAAGAAGGGAGGAAGGGAGGAAGGGGGAAGGGAGAAAGGGAGGGAAGGGAGACAGGGAGGGAAGGAAGGAAGGGAAGGAAGGAGGAAGGAAATGCCAACGGGGCAAATGGGATTCACTCCAGGAAAGAAATCAGTATTAGAAAGCTTAATTATGTTAATATGTAATTCATGATATCCATATCTACAAGCAAACAATTCTCGTCATCTCCACAGGTGGTGTGCCAGTTTCCCTGTCTCCAGCCTATGGTGGGACCCTACAAACCCTGCTCCTGCTTGACCAGCTCTTCCCCCGTTAGGCTCTGCCAGTAGGGGGCGCTGGAGGGAGAGTGCAAGGCTGAAAGATGGGAGGCAGAGGTTTGCTCCTTTCTGCCTGTCCTATCTTCCTGCCCATAACATCCCAGTCTTGTTGCTTCACCTCACAGCTAGTGGGGTTTTTCCAGCAGCAGCTTTTGAATTCAGTTTGCTGTTTTTCCAGAGCTTGCTCCTCCAGCTGGCCAGGGCCCCCTTCCCAGAGGTGTGGGTACAACTCCTCAGAGCCCCTCCTCTGAGCTCAGGTCTGGCACCAGCTAATCAGTGGACTCCTCAGAGGTCTGAATTCCATGGGGTCCCACCTCTTCCCTGTGTTCCCCCAGCCCTAGGTGTGGTAGCTACTTCTTGCAGTTTCTGCTACCTCCCAGGTGCCTTAGTAGTCCTTTTGTCTTTTCTATTAGTTAACAATTATTTATGTTAAATTGTCTTTATTAAAATATCAGGTATGGTCACATGCAGAAGAATGAAACTGGGCCATTTCCTTACACCATACACAAAAATAGACTCAAAATGTATGAAAGACATAAATGTGAGACAGGAATCCATTAAAATCCTAGAGGAGAACACAGAGAGCAACCTCTTCGACCTCGGCCACAGCAACTTCTTGCTAGACACTTCTCCAAAGGCAAGGGAAACAAAGGCAAAAATGAACTATTGGGATTTTATCAAGATAAAAAGCTTTTGCACAGCAAAGGAAACAGTCAACAAAACCAAAAGACAACCAACAGAATGGGAGAAGATATTTACAAATGACATACCAGATAAAGGGCTAGTATCTAAAATCTACAAAAAAACTTACCAAATTCAACACCCAAAGAACAAATAATCCAATCAAAAAATGGGCAGAAGACATAGACATTTCTCCAAAGAAGATACAAATGGTCAACAGACACATGAAAAAATGCTCAACATAACTCGGCATCAGGAAAGTACAAATCAAAACCACAATGAGATACCACCTCACACCGGTCAGAATGGCTAAAATTAACCACTCGGGAAACAACAGATGTTGGCAAGGATGCGGAGAAAGGGGCACTCTCCTACACTGTTGATGGGAATGCAAACTGGTGCAGCCACTCTGGAAAACAGTATGAAGGTTCCTCGAAAAGTTGAAAATAGAGCTACCCTACAACCCAGCAATCACACTACTGTGTATTTACCCCAAAGATACAGATGTAGTGATCTGAAGGGGCACCTGCACCCCAATGTTTATAGCAGCAATGTCCACAATAGCCAAACTATGGGAAGAGCCCAGAAGTCTATCAACAAATGAATAATAAAGAAGATGTGGTGTGTATATGTATATACAATGAAATACCACTCAGCCATCAAAAAAATAAAATCTTGCCATTTGCAAGACGTGGATGGAACTAGATGGTATTGTGCTAAATGAAATAAGTCAATCAGAGAAAGACAGTTATCATATGATCTCACTCATGTGAGGAATTTAAGAAACAAAACAGAGGATCATAGGGGAAGAGAGGAACAAGTAAAACAAGACAAAATCAGAGAGGGAGAACAAACCATAAGAGATTCTTAATCATAGGAAACAAACTGAGGTTTGCTGAAGGAGAGGGAGGTGGGGGGATGGGATAACTGGGTGATGGACATTAAGAACGGTATATGTTGTAATGAGCACTGGGTACTATAGAAGACTGATGAACCACTGACCTCTACCTCTGAAACCAAAATACATTATATGTTAATTAATTGAATTTTAATTTTAAAAATAAATATATAAAAATAACAGGCATGGTTTCTATGTCCATTTGACAAACTCTGGCACCCATTTCTGATTTTAGAGAATATTTTTTAAAAAGAAAATATTCAGGGGCGCCTGGGTGGCACAGCGGTTAAGCGTCTGCCTTTGGCTCGGGGCGTGATCCCGGCGTTATGGGATCGAGCCCCATGTCAGGCTCCTCTGCTGGGAGCCTGCTTCTTCCTCTCCCACTCCCCCTGCTGGTGTTCCCTCTCTCGCTGGCTGTCTCTATCTCTGTCAAATAAATAAATAAAATCTTTAAAAAAAAAAAAAAGAAAAGAAAATATTCAATTAAGGAAGAATTGATGGATATCTGATTTCATATATATGCAGCTCCACCCCAGAGCCAGTATCTTACTGAATGGGGAATAGAGGTTCCCCCACTGCCCCTTGTGCTGGGAGTAGTAGGCAGAGCAATGAGACAGAGGAGAGTGAGAACAGCCTCTCTATGCCATATCCTGATGTGAACCAGTCTCAAGAAATGGGGAAAAGAGCAAGGAGTGTAACAGTAAATATAATATCTACTTTTTATAAAAGAAAGAGAGGGAAATACAGACATAAATTATCTTCTCATAGCTACAAAATGAAATACTGAAAAAACAAACCAAGAACTAATTTTTAAAATGTGTTACATAAAGAGGGAAGGAGAAATGAGGTAGAGAGGCTAGGAATGGAAACTAGATTTCTCGGAATACACCCAGTTACAGTTTTGATTATGGGAACATGTTTTATATACTTAAAGTGAAATTAAAAAAGCAATTCCTGAAACAAATAAGCCCGATTATCTAGCTGGTTGCTTGTAGTGACCTTAGAACATGACTTGGCTGTTCAGAGCTGCCGGCTCCAAAACATGCTTCCTCGGCTTCAGTCCATAGCAGGAGCAAAAGGATCCCCCGAGCCATACTTTTCTTGCCCCTCATCTCAATTCCAAATTGAAGTCTCACATGAGTGCATCCAACTGGTGGACCAAACAGCCCATCTGGAATCCCAAATACAATGGTGACTGAGAAATATGGTTTTTAGATTTCTATCTTCTGCACACAGGACTGTGAACTAGCTGGAGATTGGAAAAGGAATTAAACAAATCAATCCATACTGTCTATTATCTGGTCAACTCAGGCCCTTCACATGTCTTCGATTAGCCTCTTGAAGACTTGGTTAGGTAGCAACGTAGGAATTTTTAAAGAAAACGCATTCTAGAAATCCATTACAAATTTATACCTAGTAGCTAAAAATTGTGTCTTACATCTTCTATATGTTTAGAGTCTATGAGGGGAAAGACTAGTTGTAAAATATCCACTGTGCCCCAGGCAGCAGCAGGGTCATTTAGTCACTCAGGCAATCCTGCCATGACTGCAGCTCAATCACACACAGAGGGCTCCAGTTTGGAAAGGGGGTATATAATCTGTTGCTTTCTGAGTAATCCTAATGGGATGATACTTTTATTATTATTAATAATATCTCCCAAATTCCATTCATTATAAATTCTCCTAGGAATAACCACTAAAATTTGTCTCAATGAAAAAGGGAAATAAAAGCTAAGCTTCTAAAAATAAAAACATCCAGTATCACTAGACCCAGCTATGGATCGACCCCAAGTCACACACAGTGCTTCCAGGTATCAGAGAGCCAATCCCAGCTGTGATGCCCATTCAAAAATAATTGTTGGCCAATGAATTTCTTCTTAGCTCAATTTCCTAATCCAAGTTCTGTCATTATATCATGTGTGTGAGTAAATGCTCTCAGTATATGCACATCACACACATAGACACACACACACACACACACAGTGTTCTTCACAGTAGCAAGAGTTGAATAATCTGATTCCACTTGCTGGCTGTGTACCCTCAGAGAGCTTTTCAACCTCTCTATGCCATAGTCTCCTCATCTGTAAAATGAAAGTAACAATTGTTACTAACAACTGTTATGAGAATTAAATGAGTTGGTAAAAATAAAATGCTCTGAAGGGTGTCTGACACATCCAAGTACTATATCATTGCTAATTACTGTCCTTACCATTATGCTTATTACCACCGTTACTCTATCTTAGCAGGCATCAAGATAACAGCCTCTAAATATGTTCAGTATTCATGGACCACAACTACTGGCAGAATGTCTGAATACTGAGATAATATTTCCCCTTCAAGAAAAAAAGGGAAAATGCTGCCTATCTAGCAAACAATACAACACTTGAATTTCTTATTAATGCCCAAAGGAGAAAAAGAAAGAAAATAATTTTCCACAGCACAGAGCTGCAAGCTGAGAAGACAAGTCAACACAGGCCAGTTCACTTGGGCTATGGTGATGACCTGTTGTTCCCTGAGAGTGGAACCTAGGCACCTATTTCACCCAACACTGCTGTTGGGTCCTGGAAACATGGCAATTAAAAATATATCCGACTGGGGCGCCTGGGTGGCTCCATCGGTTAAGCAGCCGGCTCTTAATTTCAGCTTAGGTCATGATCTCAGGGTCGTGAGATCGAGCCCAGAGTCAGGCTCCATGCTCAGCGGGGAGTCTGTTTGAGATTCTCTCTCCCTCCTCCCAAACCCCTCCCCCGCACTCTCTTTCTCTCCCTCTCTCTCAAATAAATAAATAAATAACATCTTTAAAAATATATATATACCCGACTGACCAAATAAAGACAGTATTTTCCCTAGCAGTGATCAACTCAGCCAGGTCTGGACATCATTCATTGCTCAGAAGTAACAGAGCCTGGTCCTCTGACAGGTCATGGAGGCTGGACCATCCAACCTCAGAAGCAAAGGAGTCACTACCTTAAGCACATTAATAAAATCAATTAAAATTAGAATGTGAGAGGAAGGCCTCCTGTGTGACACTCTCTTAGCTTCTGACACCTCAAAATGTAGGAACTGCAGTAAGTGAAAAGAGATGGAAAAAGACAGTCAGTCCTCAAATCTCATGGGTGTTTGGGGCAGGGTAGGGGCGGGAGGGCTCAGAGTAGAAGTCATGTGGTTTCTACAGGGTGGCGTCTACATCTACTCTGCGAGGCTTCACTCCTTTCCCTGTGGTTATTTCTAAAATTAAAAATAGAATTAAAAAGCCAATACCTAGAAATAAATGTAAGGGATTTAAAAATCCCAGGCAAAGCTCAGATGACCCAGTCACATTTAGACTTGAAGGTGAGGAAAACTTTTCCAGTAAATATCTCAGGCTCCTTAGAGTTTTGCATCTTTGAATAAGGAGATAGAAAACTCTCAATAAAGTAAAACTTTCTGCAAGTACTTCGTTTTTCCAGAACTACAGCATGGAAATGGAATCTATAATATTAAACTCAAGCTTTTTTGCCCTCCAACAACTACCACAGATGAGAATTTCCAGCAAAAGTAACTAGATTATTTTTACCACCTGGACATACCACTTTTTCCAGCTTGTGGTACATTGTTAGAAGTTTCTCAACAAAATAAAATTGCCTTCTGAGGAATGCTATTTAAAGATCTTTGGTATAAAACATATTAAACAATCCTGGGCAAAGGAAATAATGCCTAGAAAATGTGTAATTGGAATAAAAGAACTAGGAAGTTGGAGGGCCTATACTGGACTGTATCTTATACTATTTTCATGAAATATGCTTACAGACTATCAAAACTTGAAGAGTCAATAAAAGTCAATTTTTAAAAAAGATTTATTTATTTATGTGAAAGAAAGAGAGTGTGTGTGTGCAAGTGTGGGGGGTGGGGAGCACAGGGAGAGAGAGAGAGAAACTCAAGTAGACCCCACACTGAGCACAGAGCCTGATGTGGGGCTCGATCTCATGACCCTGAGATCATGACCTGAGCCAAAACCAAGAGTCGGATGCCCAACCGACTGGGCCATGGAGGTGCCCCAGAATCAATTTTTAATATATGCCTTTGGGATCCCCCAAGAATAGGATTGGTTTATCTGCTTGCTTTGTACAGTTCTCTTTGTGGTTGATATATCCCATACACTTATTCTTATGATAGACATATATCACCTTATTTGTACCACTTATCGTTTTCTGTGTTGTGTGTAGTGGGACTGTGACCCTGTATATGTGGTTTCTATCTACAGCAGAAAGGGAAACATAGAGAAAAAAATCTCTTTGTAGAGAAAAAAAAAAGGACTTACTGCTCTTTATTAACTATAAGACAAGAAGAAATGCTGTTCATCTCTAAAGAAGATAATTTTTGTTGAACAAGAATTAATGTGGTTATAGAGATACATAACGCAAAATTACATAGAAAGTAAGAATGTAAACAGACGAAGAAAAGTCAGTATTTTTCCTTAGGCCTTAAAGAAATCACACAAAAGCAAGAAGTTGAAGCAATAAACACAATTGTAAACTCCATCCTCGAAACAGTAGGGAAAATGCCGAAGTTATGAAGCACAAAGTAGGAAGTTCTTCTGGAAGCACTTAAGGTCAAACTCAGGACAACGCAAAAAGAAATGCACTCTGCAGCTGCAAATCTTTAAAAATAAAAATCTGCAGGAGCAGAGTTCTCCTGGGTGAGGAATCCAAATTGAGGTGCAAGATCCATTATTGATCGCTTCCACGGGGCGGGGTGCCTGTCTGGTAAGAGGAACCCCCCAGGCCTGGTTTGGTCCCTGGGAGGCTGCATCAGAGACCAGGCTGGATGAGGAATCACACAGGAAGCCATATTTGCAGGAAGCAGATCATCTATAAGGCAGAGGACAACCAAGAAGAAAAAGAAACGTGAATGGCTACTTAGCTTCCCTTCTCTTTGGGCTGAGAAGAAGTAAAGGAGGGGTGACCAAAAAATAAAAACCTTGTTCTCGGAGAGAGAAGAGAAAGAGAGCTACCAAGAGCCCAACAGAAAAGGAAGCAAATAACATGGTTCACAGAAACAAAAATGCAAATACTTCCACATATGCAAGAATAGTTTCAATCTCTTAAAAGGAATGTAAAGTAAAGTTACAGGGATATTTTTCACTTATGAGATTGGCAAAATTCCAAAACAGTGATAGCAAACTGTGTGATCAACAGTGTGGGAACATGGACACACTTACATTGCAGGGGGAACTGAGAGCAAGCCACAATCACCCCCAACGTGGGAAATCCTTTCACCCAATAATGCCACTGCTAGGAAGTGAGAAATGGCATTTTCTTAAACATCAAAAGTGTGGAAACAATCTAAATATTCATAATAGGGGACTGAATAAATGATGATGCAATCAAACAGTGGAACATTATGAAATTTTTTAAAAGAATGAAGCAGATCCATACATACTGAATGGAAGGCTCTCCAAGATATAGTGTCAAGTTTAAAAAAAAAAAAAATCCAGAAAAGTATTTTGCTATCCTACCACTTGCATATGAAAACATAAAAAAATATAAAAATACGTACATACATAAGCAATTATGTATTGCTTATGTACGTATGCTTATGTAAAGAATAACTTTGGAGGCTGGCAGCAGTGACTCCGTGTAGCAAGAGGAAAATGGGTGGTCAAAAGCCTAAAACAGGAGTCCCCGAAACCATTAAAAAGTGCGGGGGGTGAGGTGTACACACGCAGACCTGCACGTGCATATGAATAAAAGAAACACGGAAAATTCCCACAAAGCATTCACTGCAGTTCTGTCTGTATTACAAGATTAGAAATGATTTTTTTTTAATCTTTTTCTTAAGTAGGCTCCACACCCAACGTGGAGCTTGAACTCACAACCCTGAGATCAAGAGTCACACACCCCACCAACTGAGCTGACCAGGCATGTGCCCTGAGGTGATTTTTTTTTTTCTTGGTTGTGTTTTGGGTTCATAAATATTCCACAGTGGCATAAAGTTTGCTTTGAAAAACAACAGGATTTGTTTTCCTCCTGAAATTCTCAATTACCTCCACCAAACAAAAATACCTTCCAGTCAGTTCACTCGGTGGAAACAACTTTTTGCTTGTGTGGCTCTCCAGGTGGCCCAGGCCAGTCCCTGGAACCTCCAACTGTCCATTCTCAGATACGCCAGGCAGCCCAGCAGCCCCATGCCCCCTGTGCTCCACAAGGCCCTGTAGGCCAAAGTATTTGGGGGCAGAGTTCCACTTACCGTTTCCCTCAGGTGAAGGACTCCCCCAAATGGTGCTGCTATCAGAATTAAAGTCTTGGAGCTATTTTGGTTGCATTCCTGGCCTTAATAGACAGGTTTCCTGTTAATACTGTTTTGACTGAGATTGTTTGGGTCTCTGCAGCAGGAGACCAGATTTAGATCAAACGCACAGGATTCTCCTGCTGAAACAAGAAGAGGCTGCAACACACAGGGAAATCAAAGTCCCCGCTTTCAGAGGGTGGGAAACGGGACTGGGACAGTTTCTCTGCTGTCCTGGGAGGCCTCGGTGAAGAAAGGCCCGTCTGCCCGGAGCCACACAAAGCCAAGGCTACTGTGCCAGCAGCTTAGAGGTCAAAGCATCCTGCCCCACCCCCCCAACAGAAGGCAAGTCCCCTCTTCAAGGCCCTGGGCCAAAGTCAGGAGGCCCACACACCTACCGTCCAAGCACCAGCCCTAGCAGTGTCCCTGCATGGAGACGCCCCAAGGGCTATTTAGGGCCTGCCGCTGGCGAGCAGCTATGTAACCTGACAGCCAGGAAACCTGGAAATATGGAATAAAAGAAAACATGAGCCAGACTCTGTCTTGGCCCCTCTCAGACTTAGTCAACCTGGCAAATGCCGCTAGCCACTGATGAGGGGCCTGGGCATCCCAAGATCTGAGGTCTTCATCCTCAAAAGGAAAAAAGAGGCTGCCTCCCAGAGCAGGATGCACTGAGCAGGCCTGCCTGCCCAGCCTAAGTGGGGAGACAGGGACCCCATGTGTGCACACACCTCTGTGGGGTGGCTCTCAGGTCATTATGTCCTGGGCTAGCCCAGGCCTCCGAGACAGGCAGGAAGGTACCAGGCTGGTAACCAGAGGCCCTGGAGCAGTGGAGTGCTTCAGTGGGACCTACACTTTACTCCATATTGGGGCTTCATGCTCCCTTTGCCAAGGCTGGGAAAGTAACGGCAGAGTCTGAATTTTCACAAGAAAATTTGTTTTCACAGAGCAGGTCCCGATTAACAGTGAAACCTTTGAAATGGGCTGGAAGTTGGCTATAACCAACTGACATTTTGTTTTTAAAAGAACCAGGCAGATTTGTTTCCAAGGCCTTTCCCTTTGAATCTTTGTTTGCATGTGGACCTGGGAACCGGCATCTGCAGCTTCTTTCCTAATGAAATCTTAAATCATCCAGGTGACTGTGGGAAGGTAGCCCATGCCGCCCAGCCAGGGCCTCTCAAAAAAGCATGCAACTCTTTAGCCTGGAGTCTGGAAGTTGCCATCCACCAGCAGTAAACAAACAGCAGTCAAAGGACTAAAATACAGCTCTCTTTCCTTTTTTGAGACCAGGGGAACCTGGCCAACATGCCTTCTCCGCCCATTGTAGATGACAAACTGTGAAGAAAAGTCTTGGCGTTTGGCAGAAGTTCCCCTTCCATTGTAAAGCTAATAAAAGAAAACCATGTGTTCAAACACGTCAGCCTTTTGCTAACAATCCTGCATCATTGGGCTCCAAATGTCAGAGAAATATCCATGCTTCAGTTAAGCAAGGAGGCAAAAAGAATGTGGCAGGGTAAAAAGAATGCAGATTTTAGGAGACTGGTTCCACAACACATATGTACATGAAAATGCCTTTTTACCTGATCTAACTGAGGCCTGAATTCTTTTTTAAGTGGCCCCCCCACTTGAAGCTCAAGCTTATGGGGATGTTGACTCCACCTCCAGTACAAGGGTGGGCCAGATAGTCTGAAGCCCGCCGGTTTACTCCATTCTCTGTACCAGTGATTAGCTTTCAGGGTTAGTTCAGCCATGTGACCTAAGCGGCCCAAGCAGTGTATGTCTCATAACTACTGCTGGGAATGTTGAACAAAGAGTCTCTGCCCTTCCTCTGGCATCAGAATATGGAGAGGTAAAGCCTGGAACATTTGCCACCAGGAGGAAAACAGTTTAAGAATTAAGCCCACAGGAATGCAAATTAGTGCAGCCACTCTGGAAAATGGTATGAGGGTTCCTCAAAAAATTAAAAAGAGAACTACCCTACAATTCAGCAGTCACACTACTGGGTATTTATCCAAAGAATACAAAAATTCCTGATTCAAAGGAATACATGCACCCCGATGTTTATAGCAGCATTATTTATAATAGCCAAGAAATGGAAGCAGCCCACGTTTCCACAGATTGATGGATTGATAAAGAAGAAGTGGTATATATATTATATATATATATATATGTAATATATGTATAATAGAGAGATATAATGGAATATTATTCAGCCATAAAAAAAGAATGAAACCTTGCCATTTACAACAACATGGAGGGAGCTAAAGAATATATGCTAAGCAAAATAAGTCAGTCAGAGAAAGACAAATACCATATGATTTCACTCATATGTGGAATTTAAGAAACAAAACAAACAAGCAAAGGGGGAAAAAGAGAGAGACAAACCAAGAAACAGACTCTTAACCATAGAGAATACACTGATGGTCACCAGAGCGGAGGTGGGGGGTGGGGTATGGGTGAAATAGGTGGGATTAAGAAGTTCATGTATGGTGAGCACCAGATGATTATGGAAGTGCTGAATCACTATATTGTACCAGAAATTAATATAACATTGTATATAAACTAACTGGAATTAAAATAAAAACTTCAAAAACAAAAAGAATTAAGCCCACAGTTGATGAGTATCTAAAATGGTGCAGCCACTATGGAAAAGTCTGGTGGTTCCTCAAAAAATTAATCATACAATTACCACATGACCCAGCACCTCCACCTCTGAGTATATGTCCAAAAGAAATGAAAGCAGGAATTCAAACAGACATTTGGATACCTATGTTCATAGCAGCGCTATTCACTAATAGCCAAAAGGTGGAAGCAACCTAAGCACCCATCAATGATGAACAGATTAACAAAATGTGGTATATACAACCCATGCAATATTATTCAGCCTTAAGAAGGAAGGCAATTCTGACCCGTGCTCCTATACGGATGACCCTTAAGGACATAATGGTCATTGAAATAAGCCAGTCACAAAAAGACTAATGCTGTATGGTTCCACTTATAAGGTTCCTAGAGTAGTTCAATTTGCAGAGACAGAAAGTAGAATGGTGGCTGCCAAGGCTGGGGAAGGGACAAATGAGAAGCTGTTATTTAATGGGGGCGGAGTTTCAGTTTTGAAAAATCAGAAGAGCTCTGGAGCTGGATGGTGGTGACGGCTGCACAGCAATGCGAATGTACTTCATGCCACCAAACTGTACACCTAAAAGAGGTAAGATGGTGAATTTTATGTTATAGGTCTTTTAACAAAATTTTTTAATTAAAACTAAAAAAAAAGGGGCGCCTGGGTGGCACAGCGGTTAAGCATCTGCCTTCGGCTCAGGGCGTGATCCCAGCGTTCTGGGATCGACCCACATCAGGCTCCTCCGCTATGAGCCTGCTTCTTCCTCTCCCACTCCCCCTGCTTGTGTTCCCTCTCTCTCTGGCTGCCTCTATCTCTGTCAAATAAATAAATAAAAAATCTTAAAAAAAAAAAAAAACTAAAAAAAAAAGTAATTAATCCTACATACAGATGACAGCCTTAGTGAGAGACCAGCACAGAAACAGACCTGGAGTCTCTTGATTAAACTGGCCCTGAAGTTGATCATCTCATAAATTTCCATGACGTTGAAGCCTTTTTGGGGAGGGGGCGGGGGGAGTAGCTTTCGTGTCCATGTAATGTCTCTGCAGGCCCCTGGCCAAACAAAAGGATACCAAGGCAGCAATACCATGGCATAGCTTAGCTAAATTCCCAACAGCCCATTTATCATAACCAGCTATCCTTAGACCCTTCTCACTTCCTCATCCCCGCACACCCACTCTATGGAATTCAAACGCTGGCCTCCACTTTCCAGCCTTAACTTGATGATTTAATAGATCAGTTAATAACTTCGTATGCACCTCAGCTCTGTTTGGCAGCCAGACCCCTCTCCCTTTCCCTAAAGGAGCCCTGCTCTCAATGTTCCAGGCACTCCCTCCCCCTCATGCCTTCCCACCCATGTGTTCAAGTCATCTCTCTCCCTCCCTTTGTCTCACAACCACTCTTGTTTCCAGCTTCTTTCCCACAATTTATAAACAAACTCGTCTTCCCATGTTTCCATGGTTAAATAAATACGTTTCTTGACCTGCTATTCCCTTCTAGCTGCCACCTTATCACTCGCCTTCCCTTCGCAGTCAAGCAGCTCAAAATATTTGTCTGCATTCCCTGTCTCTACCTCCCAGCATTTCCAGGCTGCCAGTCAGGCTTCCCCAACCACTCCAATGAAAACAGTCTGTTAAAAATGCCACTCACCCCCTGATTGCTAAATCCAATGGATCTGTTTGTGCAGTCATTCTCTTACCTGAATTCCCTGTCCCATTTGTTATGTTTTCCTTGGTATTTCCTGCTCCTTCAGCTTCTGGGACAATATTCTTTCTAGGCTGTCCTCCTACCTCTCTGACGTTCCTCCCAAACCCCTTTGTGAGATCCACCTTCTCTGACTCTCCCTGAGAGGTTGGGGTGCTCTACAGTCCTGCCCAGGGTCCTTTCTTTCATCCCACATAGCCATCCCAGTGATTTCATCCAACCCCATGTGTGCAGGAAAAGGGTTGATTCAGGAGATCTGGGATCCTCAAACCCTTCACCTTCCAAAGAAAGGTCTGACCCTTGCCTGCCTCCTGGAAGATAACCTCTATGCCCTTAGAATATCCTACCTAACAAGTGTCTGCTTTTCCTGGGGCCTTGGACCATGCCAGATAGTTTATGCAAACAATGTGATCTATGGCGTGGGTCTTGGGTCATCTGACCTCTGGAGAGGCTGGAAGTAAGATCAGTCATATGGGCACCCTATGCCTAAGTGACCAACACCTTCTCCCCACCTAAAAAAAAAAAAAAAAAAAAAAAAACCCTGGACACCATGGTAAGATTCCCTGGTTGGCAATCCTCCATATGTATTATCACACATCGCTGTGGGGATCCACTGGAAGGAAGAACTAGAAGCTCATACCTGAACTTTGCCCTCACAGCTCTTGCCTTTGCTGATTTTTATCTCCTCCTTTCACTGAATAAACCATAACCATGAGTATAACAGCTTTTCCGAGTTCTGCAAGTCCTTCTGGTGAGTCATTGAACCTGAGGGTAGTCCGGGGGATGCCTGACACAATATACTATGCCTATAAGTCATATGCTGATGACTCAAGAATCCATATTTTTTTCTGTTCATCCTTCTTAGGCACCAGTTTTAGACAAACATTATGATCAAATATTTATAGTGCTACAAATTCACATTGTCCAAAATTTATCTCCTTATATTCTGCTTCAAACTTATTTTTCCTCCTGTTTTGCTATAAACCCATGTCTAAAATCTGGCAGTTACCTTACATTCTTACCTCTCCCTAGACTCCCGCACCAAATCTATGAGAGCGGCTTACTGACATCTCAGGGTCTTTCCTTTCTTTCCATTCACTGTTCCCCTTGACGCAGGCCCCCCACCATTTCACCTCTCTGGAATCAATACTGTCTGGAAAGGTCAATCAATACTCTCTGGAAAGGTCTCCCTACTTCCAGGCCATGCTCTTACAATTACCCCCACTATAGACAAAATGAACCTTTTGAAAAAGAAAAACCAGACTTTAAGTTCAAGAAGGTGAAACTTAAGTAAATATTAAGATATAATGAATACATAAATGGTATGAATGTATACTAATGAAGAGAAAGTCCATTACTGAAAAAGATATTTCAGCAATTTTTAGAGAGTTAAGAAGTGAATGAGAGTAGGTTAACAGATAAGTCAGAATGAAGAAAGATTCACCCCATGGTACAGCCCTCAGAGAAGATTTGGACTTTGGATCTTTCAATAAGAGTTGAAAAAAATGTTTATTAAAAGAAATTGAATTTGGGACCACTGCAGTGGGGTTGAGGTGGCAGATTCAGCTTCTCCTCATTCAGGAATTTAGGGGTTCTGGCATTCTGTCCTCACACCTTGAAGTGACACCTTCTCATTGACAATATCCTATCACACAATGAGATCATACAGCCAAACTGTCCTCCTCAGGAAAAGAAGGCCACGGGTACAGACAACACTAAGAGAAACTACCACTACCTGCACTACACAACTGAATCTTTCATTCCTAAATATGTACTTTTTGATTTGTTACCATGGGAATATATTACATTATTTTGGCTTAAAATATTGTTGCAAAACTGGCTCATGTACTTTCCAGTTTAAAATCCATCAATGGCTCCCCATGGCCTACAAGATATAATTCCAACTCCTTTCTTGGCATCAAGAACTGCCTAGTCCAATTTTCTCAAGCTCTACTGGTATTTTACATTCCATAGATGCTGATGATCTGGTAATTTCATGCTTCTTGGCCTTTATCCATGCTTGTCCCTCAGAATGTACTTCTCCCAATCCTTTCCAGTGAGCAAACACTAACATGTCTCAAGATTGACCCCAAGTGAACCATAAGTGACACCCCCCCAAAACCATGTAAAATCAGTCCCTTCCACAGATATTTTTATCAATTTTCATATGACATTTTATTGCATTTATAAGTTTACTGTCTGTACTTTGTGCTCCATGAGAGCAGAAACCTCTATTGCCCAGGCCTAGAATGGGAGAGGACCTCGTAAATCCGTGATGAACAATGATCGAATGGCATTTAGGGATGGACTTGTTGTCCACTGAAGGTCTGATACTGGCTCCTTCAGTTGTCTTATGCAAACCACATTTTATCTATCAGTCAAACATTCAGAAAGAATATTACTAACAATAGTGGATGATTTTTATGAAGATAATAATAAGAAATGCAATTTATGAAATACAGATGATACCAAATAATACCCAAGACACTTTAAAATTTATTTTTATAAGAACTCTGCAATATTGGTACTTTGTCCTCATTTTATAATTGACAAAACTGAGGTTCAAAAATTAAGTGAAATAGCCATTTTAACATCTAGCATCTGGTGTACTATGGGCCCTCAAGAGATGCTAGCTCCCTTTTTTATCCCACTCCTCACAGCCCTGAGACACTGAGATAAGATAATGGAAGAAAGGAGGTGTCTGGGCCAGGTGACAGTACGTGGGGTTAGGGTGACAGTAACATACTGAAAATAAGGAGATTAAGTCAAAATTCATATATGCTCAGATCCTCCATCTACCCAGGCTTCTTCCCCATCTCGGGCCCCAAATTTCTGGCAGCCAGTCTTTCTGTCACCATGCAGGAGGTCATACTGCCTTCTCCAGACAATATGATCAGCCCCCAAAAAATGCCATTGAAATGGGCCAGCCAGGTCATCCTGCAATGAAGCCAGTGTGTTAATAAACTTGTTGGTACCCTATTCTTTGTTCTGTATACACAGCCAGGTTGAGAATATGGTCAATGGTCATACAGCACTCATTATGTGCCAGAAACTATGAGATAGTTAGTATTACAAATCTGATTTTATAGGTAGAGAAAGAGACATGGAGATGTCAAAGAACACGTCCAAGTGCATACCACTGGAAAGAGAGGGCCACACAGCCCACACTTCTCTTTTGTTGGCATATATTATTATTTTACACGCATGATTTCCCCTCCCTTGCACCATCCCTCTTCAACACTTTCCTATGTTTCTCCCACACAACCTTCTTCAGGAAGATCCAAGAGGATCGGCTTTACCAAATAAGGCAGCAAGCCAAAAGAGAAGAAGGGGAAGGATCCAGGAAGCCCAAAGTTAGAGGAAGGTGATGGAGATTCCCAGGATGTGGTGTCAGCAAGCTGAGAAGGCAGCCTCTCTAGGTTAGAGCAGGTCAGAAGCCTCCAGGAACAACTTTCTTGAGAAAACCTACTCTGTAAAATCCTAATTTGTATGAGCATATTGAGAGGAGATACCTACATGTGAGGCAAACTGTGGTGTTGCATTAGTAATCACTACAGAAGAAGAGTAAACAAGCAGGAAGGCAGTTATCAACTCCAAGATCAAAAACAGTGCGAGAAGGAAAATTAATTCACTCAATTTATGAAATGGCTCCATTACAAATAGTGTTCACATGGTCAAAATAATATATGCACTGAATATTGATCCAAAAATAATAGACCATAACTGTATTTGGAGATGTGAAGGGATGCATGAGTTCACCCAAGGTGGGGAAGTAGAAAGAAGGCTAGAATCTCAGTCTACACATCAAGAAGTCAATGAATAATACCTAAAACTGAAAACTGAAAAGACAGGGACTAGCAATACAGTGTGCTTTGTAGAAATACAGAGGTAAATATGAAATAATCAGCTAAAAAAGGTACAAGTGGTTGACTCCCGGAAGCAGGCAAGAGGTACAGAGCTGCTGGGCTTTTTGTAACAAAACCTTTGAGTTATTTCACTCTTTAAACCAGATAGATAGGTAGGCAGGTAGATAGATGATAGATGATGATAGATAGATAGATGATAGATAGATGATAGATAGATAGATAGATAGATAGATAGATAGATGATAGATAGATGATAGATGTATCTTTAATAAATACTCATACCTCTCAGGTAACAGAAACTTGGGAAGAAAAACTAAAACTGCTCAGCTCAGCTCTGCCCTTTTCTGTCTTCAGAGAAATGCTCTCCACAGGGAACGCACATTTCATCCGTATTCCTCTATTACGTAAGCCAATGGTTCTCAAAGTGTGATCGCCAAACCAGCAGCGTCTGTATCACTTAGGAACTTGTTGGAAATGCAAATTCTAGGGCCTCACCTCACACCCACTCAATAGAAAATTCTGGGGCGGAGGCCCAACAGTCCTTGTCTTAACAAGCCCTCCTGGTGATTCTGATGCTCACTCATGTTTAGGGAAGCCCATTCAGGGCAGTTCTGCGTGGGACTGATGGGGAAGTCTGTTCAGTTCCAAGCTTCAGAATTAGGAACTCTCTTGGCTAACAATCTTAAAGCCACATCCTCCAAATAGGCTTTAATCAGTAATAAAGGTGATGTTGTGACCACCAAAATAATAGTAATAATAGTTAGGAGAAGCAAAGAATTCAAAGAAAAAACATGAAACTGTAAACACAGTTTTGACAGTTTGAAGAGTGTGAAAGCAAAACCAGAAGCTAATAAGAATAAATTTCTCTACATACAAGTTAGAATCATTCACTAGTGAACCCACCAATATTGCCCAACAGTAAATAAGATCAAAAGTGGAAGTCAAGGGGTGCCTGGCTGGCTCAGTCGGTTGAGTGTCCAACTCTTGGTTTCAGCTCAGGTCATGATCTCATGGGTCATGGGATCGAGCCCTGTATCAGGCTCCGCACTCAGCAGGGAGTCTGAGATTCTCTCCTCTGCCCCCTATCCCGACACACTCGCTCTCTTTAAAATAAATTAATAAATCATTTTTTAAAAGTGAAAGTCAAATTAAGAAAAAAATTTGCTATACACATAATGAGAAAAGGGCCAAAATACACAGTAAATTCTTAGCAATTGATAAGCAAAGAAAACCAGCCCAATTGAAAAACGGGCAAAAAATTTAAAGGCAATCTGGAGCTTTGCTGTCCAATGTGGTGGCGCTAGCCACATGCAACTGATCCAAATCGAGGTCTGTTCTAAGTGTAAAATACACACTGGATTTCAAAGACATAGTGCTGAAAATGTAAAATATCTCTTTAATAATTTTTGTGTTGATTATATGTTGAAATGATATTATTTTGGATATACTGGGTTAAATAATACGTATTATGAAAATGGGTTTCACCATTTCCTCTTGTTTTTAATGTGGCTACTAAAACATTTAAAATTATATATGTGGCTTGCATTTGTATTTCTTTTGACAGTGCTGGTTTAGAGGATAAGAAATACAAATGGTCATAGATTTATTAACATGAAAAAAATAGGAAGATTCAGTGCTGTTTAGAGTGAAACATTTTGTGAAACATTTTGAAGAATAATATCTGTTTATATTTTAAAAACACATACCATTCAATTCAGAAAATTCTCTTCTAGGATTTTACTACAGACCCACCTACATACATGCACAGATATGTAGAAAAGAATATTCATTGCAACGCTATTTGAGCTAGGAAAAAAGAAAAGAGCCTAAATGTCCATCAGGAGGAAAATGATTAAGTACATACTAAGAAGTCCACCCAGTGGAATATTATACAACCAGTGAGTAGAATGAGGTATGGAGCACCTGGGTGGCTCAGTTGGTCAAGTGTCCGACTTTTGGTTTCGGCTCAGGTCGTGATCTCAGGGTTGTGAGATCGACCCCCTATCAGGCTCTGTGCTGGGTGTGGAGTCTGCTTGGGATTCTCTCTCTCCCTCTGCCCCTCCCCCACCCCTCAAAAAAATTTGAGGTAGACCTATATGCACTAACACAGGTGTGCGTCCATGATATATGTGGAGTGAAAATTATTTCAGACAATATACATAATATACCCTCATTTTTTGTTTATAAAAAGCCCTGTATATGCCCTGTGTTGGAAGGCTTTACAGTTTTTATTTTATGTGCTTCTGCATTTTATTGTCCCAATAAGCACATATTACTTTTGTGATTTAAAAAAGCAGCTGCGAAGAAACATTAAGTCTCCTGGGAACCGTCATCCATTGCAGCAATTCCTCATTTGGAAGTTAGAGGAATACTGAGGGGAGTAAGAATACTCAGTTGCCAGGCTCACCCCCCTCTACTATCCCAGGTCTCACCCTACCCACTTCGAAAAGACAAGAG
The DNA here is from genome assembly GCF_002007445.2 of Ailuropoda melanoleuca. NCBI lineage: Eukaryota > Metazoa > Chordata > Mammalia > Carnivora > Ursidae > Ailuropoda > Ailuropoda melanoleuca. The sequence goes on from NC_048223.1 coordinate 92,007,745, forward strand.
ACATTCCCACCAGCTCTGCCTCCATTCTGGCGAAGTGCTCTATCGCCTTCCTTCCCTTCACTCAGGACCTCCCACCCTGTCCTTCTGGCAGGCACGGCAGTCTGACCTCCACCTCTGTCATTTCCCTAAACTGCCATCAGCAAATCAGCAGGTCATTCCATGACTGTGACCACAGTTCCACTCTAAACATCCAATGGAGGTAGAAGGAATGAGAAGCTGGAGGAGAGCAATGAACCCAAGGACTGGGGCTCGGGCTTCCCCTTTTGGGGAAACTACACCCTTGGAATGGCAGGTCTCTGATTACACTTCCACTTGCTTCTTATCCTCTAGCATTCTCAAGTACAGAAATACCAGTTTTTGTTTTGTTCACAGAGCAGGGATCAGAAGAGAATTCTCTAGTTCTCTCCTGTGCCTTCAAAAGCAAGAAGGAATTCACGCCTTTGTAGGAGCTGGGAGCTTAGTCAAAGAATCTTATGGGATGAGCACCCAGAATAAATGCCTGACACTTCAAGGTAGGGAGGCCATGAGGATGGAGTCCATCTTCAAAATTTTACATCTCCTCGGACCATTTCTGGTACTAACTATCAAATATCACCAAGAAGTAGTCCCTAAACCTCTGAGATTTAATGCAAAAGTTTCTTAGGACTACTCTTGGGTGTTATATCTATAAGAGGTGAGGGAAGCAAGACTGGGCAGGGAAAGAATTTGAACAGCAAGTTGGTTGCCACAAAAAGTTCAGCTGATCCTATGGGAATCTTTGGAGCTGGAGTGGCCCTTTGGTGTTCTCTCTTGAGGCCAGAGGTCTGAGCCTTGATACACTTCCCCTAATCAACCAGTCATTGGAGGCAGGCTGCCCACAGGAAGTGGGTAACCTTGGGCAAGACAGAGGGCGATGCCCAAATTGGGATCTAGCTGAGAACTGTCCGCTGTCAACATGGAATGCCTCAGTCCTGGAGGGGTATCTGGATGGCACACAACAGCATCTGCTACCCTCTCCATAACACTGCGAGTTAAGGAAAACAAGTCGTTCTGCTACATTTTTACAAGTGGGAGTGGATAAAGTCTTACCAGTATTTCCTTTTCCCAGCCCAGGGCTCTTTCCACTGAGGGAAAGGGAAAGGCTGAAGAGTTTACAGTGCTCTAGACTTCATAAAAACAAATGAAGACCAGATGGTGGGAGGCTCCAATCCTAATCCAGTAGAAGTATCTTTCAATTTGTCTCCCTGCCTCCATTCTGGCCTAAACACACCACAGAAGAGCCCACAGTCCTGCTGAAAGACAATTGAATAGTTATGCTTTATTTAATAGAATTCAACATATAAGCAGCTAACATTTATAGAGCGCTTGTATGTGTCAGACCTCATTCTAAGTGCTATGTGTGTGCAAACACATATGCATACACGTGCATACATATTATATGTACTACATATGCACATATATTTATATCTATAAATGCATGCACATATATTCATTTAACTCTCAGAAGAACTTCTGTGGAAATTACTACGATTATCCCACTACAGATGAGGAAGCAGAATACAGAGACATTAATTTGCCCAACATTCTGATAAGAACTTTTAGCTTCTAGCTCATTTATCCTTTCTTTTTTTTTTAAAGATTTTATTTTATTTATTTATTCGACAGAGATAGAGACAGCCAGTGAGAGAGGGAACACAAGCAGGGGGAGAGGGAGAAAAAGAAGCAGGCTCATAGCAGAGGAGCCTGACGTGGGGCTCGATCCCACAACGCCGGGATCACGCCCTGAGCCGAAGGCAGACGCTTAACCGCTGTGCCACCCAGGCGCCCCTCATTTATCCTTTCTATACATCCTTTGAGCACTTGCACTTTGCCCACTCTGAAGCTAGAGTCTAGTCCTTGAGTGCCCATAAATGTGATCATCTTTCTATGTATAAAAATAATACAAAGTTTCTACTAATGGGCGGGGTTAACTCTATGGGAGATCAGGGCAGTATTTCAGCATGAATGGCTCTCATGGATCACAGATACCACAGCACCAGCATAATGACCACCATCAGTCAAACCCCTGGGGTTACAGAGTGTGGGTGGGCACACGGACATGCTCATCCTTAGCAGGCCGGAGTGGAACTCTGTGCATAGGACAGGGTTAATTAAGTTAATAAGGGTTAATAAGAAAGATCAGCACAAACAGGAAGGCAGCAGGCTCTTCCCTCACTTTCTGTATGCCTTGTTGTTACCCTCGGGCGGCTGCATTCAGGAGCCCTATCTCCTCTATGACCTACACACTGATGACCCCCCAAACATCCAGCCCGGACCACTGGTCCAGCCCAAACACTATTCTGGATGTCAGACCCAAACACTGAACTACCTGGTAAAGTTCTTCTCTTGAATGTACCAAAGAAATATGAGTACCTCCAAAACTGATCTCACTATGTTTCTGATCCCCCAAGCCCAATTCGGGTTTTCAGTTCTGGTTATTGGTGCCATCATCCACCCAGCCAACCCCAATAAAAACAGAGGATCATCCCAGATGTCATTTTCCAACATTGGCCCTTCTGTTGGCTGACAATCCCATTAACCTTCCAGCAAGAACAGACCACATACAAAACAGTTGCCAGTACAGAGCAACCTTTTTCACGACACATCTCCAAAGGCAAGAGAAACAAAAGATAAAATGAACTTTTGGGACTT
>NC_048223.1:92010514-92082173 GCF_002007445.2 Ailuropoda melanoleuca
ATCGGAATCCGGGGATGTACTGTATGGTGATTAACATAATATAATAAAAAAAATCATTAAAAAAAAAAACAGTTGCCAGTAAATCCTTTTGCCTGACCTCAAGGCAATCTGACAGCATCTCTGTCTATTATGAATTTCCCCTATAAATTAGAAGTCCTGGAAAATAACGCTTTCTCTAGTCTCATGTGCCAGTGAGAGACAACATCAGTGACAAGGTCTCCAGATTGATAAATTAAATAATAATGTAGAAACCTACCAATAACTGAAGCAAAAATGGAATCTAGTAAATTACTTATATGAGGAGAAAAACCAACTGAAGGGCCAATTTAAATGATACAGCCTCCTGGGATATACCCAGGGAAGGCTGCCAGATAAAATGCGGGACGCCCAGTTAAATTTGAATTTCAGATAGGCAATGAATAAGTTTTATTGTATGACTCATGTAATATTTGAGATATACATTTTTTAAATATTGTTTGTTTGAAACTTAATCTAACTGAGCATCTTGTACTTTTATTTGCCAAATCTGGCAAGCCTAACAGGCCTACAGAATTAAGCCTTTCTAGAGTCCCTGGGATGGGCTTAATAATCTAAAATTTCAGAGAAATCCCCATATAATTCTGGTAATCAGTTCTGATCACTGCAGGACCTAGGTGAGGGGTCCTTTCCCAAACTCCCTGCCAGAGCTGCAGAGGCCCCTCAGACTCAGGGGGATTCAGTACATCATACCAACTGGCATTGCTGAAGCTTTTAATGGGGCCTAGATGCAAGCAAAGCTGGTTCAGCGACTGCTTTGCGGCTTTGGGAGGAACCATGGTATGTCCAAATAAATTTTAAAAATGTCCTTACTGCATTATAGTTCATACACAATGCTACATTTGTTTCAGGTGTAAACACAGTGATTCAACAAGTATATTCATTATACTATGCTCACCACAAGTGTAGCTACCATGTGTCACCATACAACGCTATCACAATACCATTGACTATATTCCCTGTGCTGTACCTTTTATTGTCCTGACTTATTCATTCCATAACTGGAAGCCTGTATCTTCCACCCCCTTCACTTACTTTGCCCATCCCCACACCCCTACCCTATGGGCAAAAAAAAAAAAATTTTTTTAATAATAATTAATTGAAATTTTAGAACTGTGTTTATTTCTACTTTATCTGTTTTTCCAGTCTTACCACCTTGGAAAACCACTTAAGTTCTGTGATCCTCATTCATTTATTTTTTTTCATTCAAGAAATATTTATTGAGCGTCCTTTCTCGGGAGATTCCTCTGCCATGCCCCAGGGATACAACAATGAATGAAGCAGGTGTGGTCCTGCATTCATGGAGGGCACAAACATAAAACAGACAAGGAATCAAAAATATGAATGCTGTGAATGACATAAACAGAGGCATCGCACTGCAGCATGATGTGGGCGGGGCTATCTGGACTAGATGGTCCCGGAGGCTGTCTCTGAAAAGATGACATTTAAGCTGACATCTGCAGGATGAAGAGAAGCCAGCCAAACAAGGAGTGAGGGAAGCCCATTCCAGACATCAGAACCAACTAAGCCATTGGGCCTAAGTGCATTAACCATGTCTTTTCTTTTCAGTACGCTAACACTTTGACATCTGAGTTCTTGATGACCATGGAGGGACTGCCTCTCCCCAGGTTAGCCAATTCCTAGAGACAGTAAACAACTCATCCGTGAGGGGGGTCTTTCATGTGCAAACCAACCAATACAGAGCCCACACCCCCCAACACCTCCTTTATGGAGTTCCGCAACATTGCTGAACTCACTTATTGGTTTCTAGGAGCTTTTTTGCACATTCTTTAGGATTTTCTATGTAGATAATCATGTCATCTGCAAATAGAGACAGCTTCATTTTTTCCTTTCAGATCCTTTCTCTTCTTTTTTGAGGAATTTGGTCCATTTCATCTAAGTTGTCAAATTCACGTGAGTGGAATTGTTTGTAGTATCCCCACGTCAGTGTCTGGAGGCCTGTGGTGACATGCCAGAACTCACTCCTAATATTAGTAATTTGTGTATCCTTTCTTTTTTTCTGTCAGTCTTTTTAGAGTTTTATCAATTTTATTGATCTCTTCAAAGAAACAGCTTTTTATTTCATCGATTTTCTTTATTGTTTTTCTATTTTCAATGTCATTAATTCTGTTCCTATCTTTATTTATTCCTTTCTTCTGCTTTCTTTCTGAAGTTTTCAAAGCTTGAGGTGGGAGCTTAGATTATTGATTTGCAACTTTTTCTTTTTCTAAAGCATACATTTAGTGATATAAACTTCCCTCTCAGCAATGCCGTGCCCCCACAAATTTTGATATGTCATAGTTTCATTTTCACTCAATTCAATGTATGTTTTAAATTCTCACATGAATAAATAAAAAAAAAATCTTTAAAAAAAAATTCTCTTGGGACTTTTTCTTTGCCCCAAAAGGTTTTTTTTGCAACGATGCTGTTGAGTTTCCAAGTGTTTGGAAATTTTCCTGTCATTTTTCTGTACTGATGTCTAGTTTGATTCCATTATGTCAGAGAATGTCTTCTGTGTAACTTCAATTCTTTTAAATTTGTTGAGGCTTGTTTTCTGGCTTAGAATATGGTCCATCTTGGTATATATTTTGTAGGCCTGGAAAAGAATGTGTATGCTGCTATTGTTGGGTGGAATATTCTGTAAGTGCCAATTAAAGTTGATTGATGGAGTTGCCGAGTTCCATATCCTTACTGATTTTCTGTCTAGTTGTCCTAATAATTAATGGGGGGGGTGTTAAAATCTCCAACAATAATTGTGAATTTGTCTATCAGTTTTTGCTTCACATATTTTGTAGCTCTTTTAAGATTACCTTGCCTTCTTGGTTTATTGACTCATCATCATTATATCATGTCCCTCTCTGTCACTGGTAATTGTATTTGCTCTGAAATCTACTCTATCTGATATTAATATAGCGATTCCTGCTTTCTTTTGATTAATGTTCATACGGTATATCCTTTTTTATTCTATTGCTTCAACTGCCTATATCATTACGTTTGAAATGAAGTTAACTAATCCTGAGAAAACTTCAGACAAATGCAGATTGAGAGACATTCTACCAAATAGCTGCCAGTATCCTTCAAAAGTGTCAAGGTCACGGAAGAGAAAGGAAAAACAGAAACACTTCCAGATTGAAGGAGACTAGGAAACATGATGACTACATGTGGTGTCCTGGATAGGATCCTGGGACAGAAATAAGACATCAGTGGAAAAACTGGTGAAATACAAATAAAGTCTGTCATTTACTTAATAATATTGTACTGTTGGTAATCTCTTAGTTTTGATCCTTGTGCTACAGTTCTTTAAGATGTCAATATTGGTAAAATCTGGGTATACAGATCTCTGTACTATTTTTGCAATTTTTCTGTAAGTCTAAAATTATTTCCAAATAATTTTTTTTTAATCCCCACCCCAGGCTCACCAGACCAAATGTCTGAAGTGAAGGCCCACACCACCTTAGTAGGGTCTCAACTGCCTCAGCATAACCCTAGTCACTTGTAAATGATTGTGCAGCTGTGCATCAGCTGATGCCTCTCGGGATCTTTCCACTCCTCTGCTCCTACCCCTACTTCAGTGGAGACCCACCACCACCTTCCCTTGCCTCTTCAGTGGTACCTCCAGACCTCACCCACCCTCCGCATGAGCTATCTTGTGACCTAGGCTCTCTCAGGGATACTAAGGAACTATGACTCCACACAGATTTTTAAAGGGATAGGAGGAGAGAGGAGTCAGTATTGCTGGAGTAGTTGTAATGGTTAATTTTGTGTGTCAACTTGACTGGACAAAAGGAATCCCAGATAGCTGGCAAAATATTATTTCTGGGTGTATCTGTGACGGTGTTTCCAGAAGAGATTATCATTTGAATTGGTGAACTGAGTAAACAGATTGCCCTCCCCACTGTGGGTGGACATCATCCAATCCATCTGTTGAGAGCCTGAATAGAACAAAAAGGCAGAGGAAGGAAGAATTTGCTCTCTCTGCTTGAGCTGAGACAGCCATCTTCTCCTGCCCTTGGACATCAGTGCTGCTGGTTGTCTGGCTTTTAGACTCAGATAGGGACTGACATCATCAGCCTCTTCCCCCAAATTTGCAGGCTGAATCACACCACTGGCTATCCTGGTTCTCCAGGTTGCAGATGGCAGACAGACTGTGGGACTTCTTAGCCTCCTTAGCCACATGAGCCAATTCCTATAATAATCTCATAGATATGTATCCTCTTGGCTCTGTTTCTCTGGAGAACCCTGACCATACAGTCATACAGTGATCATGCTTAAAGGCAACCCTAACCCAGACTCCTCTTGGTTACAATGCCTCTAATGTTTCTTGCTTCTTGGAGTAATGCTCAAATGCCTGGTGTGACATTGACATCCCTGTACAAGTTGGCCCCAGTGTAGGTACCTTAGAGCTGGTAACTTTCCATGCCAGGTAATAGCCGCTTTGTCACTTTTCAACCCTATGGCAGAGATTCATCACCCTCAGACCTCAGGCCTTCTCCCTCACTTTTTTTGCCTCCTTGGTCAGCCGTCCCCTGTATTGCCCATGCCATCTTCTAGCCATGGAGCTCTGCCTCTGAAAACCCAGTTAAAGCACCCAGATTCCAGCCCATAGGAGGCACACACTTATTTTCCTATTTCCTAGGTCTTTTCTTCTTTGTCTTAGCTGCAACTTGGAGCAGCCAAAGAAAAGTCCTTTCTAATCACTTCCAGGCTTCCCCTCTGGGAGGTGGGGGGTAGATGGCAACTTGCTTTGAATTCTAGCCTCCTTGTAAACCCATGCAGCAGCAAACAATATCAACAGAGATGTTGCACATCCTGTCAGCAGTGCCTAAATATAGCTTAATTTTACATATAAAATTTTAATTCAAAACTGATGAATCAGGAACCATTTCAGACACTCTCAACTTTTCTAAAGATTCTGTTTTCTTTCCAAAACCCATCCCATCAGCTCCTCAATTCAGCTCTGCACTTTCTTCCCAGAACTCCTTAAATCATTCCACTTTCATTTCTTTCCTCATTTCTCCCCCCTTCCCGCCCCATCAGCCTCCCTCTCTGATTTTAAGATTTTTGTTTTCTTTTCACCGCCCACTGAAATAACTTCTATGTCATGTTCGGCATTGTTCTTTCCAGAATTACTAAATCATGCTTCCACTTTCGCTTGTCTCCTCCATTTCCCCCTCCTGTTCCCACCCTGATGGCATCGGTTTATTGACTTTGGATCTGCTGGCGCTTTAGATCTTTGGTAGGTTGGAGAAGAGACTTGCACGTTTCCCCCCACGTGTTTAGCCAGCGGACTGCAGTTGGCAGCAGCTCAGACATTGCTGTGTGGCCTTTCGCGATGCTGTTTATTTGTCTGTTTGCTTGCTCTTCAGTTGCTTAATAGTGGTCCCTTGCCAACATACTTTAGAAGAGGTTGCATGACTATATGGCCTTTGTGTCACCCTGTCCACTCACCACTCGCTGGAAGGTTACTTACAGTTTTCATCCCAAATCCTCCCACATGCCCCATTCCTCCCATGCCTTCCCCATCCTGTCACCATAGGTCTCCATTCTGTCAGCCCTGGTTAAGATTCAACTCTGAATCTGTTTGACTGGACCCTATGTGATTACAATCATTTCCCCAAATGGACCAGTGAGGGCTTCTGTGTAAATCTGACCCCCTCAAGCTTCCATGGTGACTTGTACGCATGCATTTCTAGCTCTGAAAATGGTCTGAAGAACATTCTGCCATATTTGCTGTGTCTCTCCAGATACAGAGTTATAGAGCCTAGAAGTGTGCCTGTCATGGTGTCACATACAGAACTGGTACCTGTTTGTCATGCACTATTGATCTTTCCTGGTGTAGGAAGACAACCCACGTGCCCTACAACATGTGAATGGATACAGTCTGACCACTGGATTGGGAGCCAGAAGAAAGACCTGGGGCTAGTCCTATATCCTTCTACTTCCCACGCAATAAAATCACTGCTCCGAACATCACTTTCCTAATTTTTTCAACTAGGATGACAGTAACTCCTGTGGTTAATTCACAAGGTTCTAATGAGAATCAAATGAGATAACATGTGTTGGGAAAATGTTGCTGAAAATTCTCTATAATGATAAGATATAATTATTTCCATTATCATATTGTTGCTCCAGATAAGTAACTATGCTTTCATTTGTCAAATTCCAGCCCTTTGGGGTGCCTGTGTGGCTCAGTCAGTTAAGCATCTGCCTTCAGCTCAGGTCATGATCCCAGGGTCCTGGGATTGTGTCCCGTATAGGGCTCCCTACTCAGCCAGGAGCCTGCTTCTCCCTCTCCCTTTGCCTCTCCCCACTGCTTGTGCGCTTGTGCTCGCATGCTCCCTCCCTCTCTCTCAAATAAATAAATAAAATTGTTTAAAAAAAAATTCCAGTCGTTGATTTCCGTAAGTATTATAACCATCTCCTCTCATATAAGGTATGCTTGCAGGCTCTGAGGAGCCAAGAGAAGGAATGGTAGAGAAAGAACCTGTTATCACCTCAAACATTTCAAAATATTTCACAGAACAGGAGTTAGACACATTCTAATTTCATGTTCTATATGTACAAGAGAATTAAGTTTAGGTCAGCTACCAGAGATTTAGTTCAGCTTAGATTAAGGACACATTTATAGCAGTGGGAATGTTACCTCAGATGGTGGTTCCCACAGTGAGCAATGCCCAGGCCAATTCTGCCTTTCCAGATGGCCTGTTATAAAAACAACCAGTACCCAACATGACTGCATGCTTCATAAATATTACTTGATTTAAGCCCCACCTCAACCCTACATGATAGTGCCATCTCTCAGCTGAGGATCAGAGAAGTTGAATAAGTTCCCCCAAAGCCACATAGCAGAGCAGGACTGGAACTCACATCTGCCTAACTAGAAAGCCCAGGCCTTCTCTACCAGGCTACATTCCTTGTGGATGAGCAAGAAGCATCTGCACTGGGAGAAGGCTGTTGGCTGCTCAGACCACTTAAAGATGCCCCCAGCACAAAGCCTCAGGGCTCCTCACATCCCTTTTCCATGCTGTGCTGTTTCTTCTGTCACTTTTTCTTTGATTGTAGAACTTAGGCTTCAGATTCTGAGAGTCAATAGTACGCAGGTGCCCCAGTGGTGGATACCCTTCTTGTCCACTCTTAAGTCCATGAAGGAAATCCATATGCAGCCTGTTCTCCTTCCTTTCATACTCTTGTAATCCTTGAAAGTACAACTTGTACAGTTCCTGAGGGACATTCTCTTTCCCTGAGTAACATGGTTGTTTTGCTCTTTTTCTTTGGAAAGTCATTATTACTTCAAACTCTCTTCCCTTTCCAGTAAATGAAACCTTGGAGGCTGTGTCCCATGTCTTCATCAGTCTGCTTGTCACTGGCATGGGAGAGGCAGCAATCACAGGAGCGCCAGGAACATCAGCTGGGAGCACACGAGGTACGGAGCAGTGTGCCAGATGCCTTCAGTCTCTTATCTGGTGTAATGCTTCCCACATCTCCATGTTGTTGCTGATGAAGAAAGTGACACTTGAAAATCTGCACATGGATGTTTATAGCAGCTTTATTCATAATCACCACAACCTGGAAGCAACCAAGATGCCCTTCCATGGGTGAATGGACAAATAAATGGTGGTACATCCGGATGATGGAATATTATTCAGCACTAAAAAGAAATGAGCTATCAAGCCATGAAAAGACAAGAAGGAACCTTCAATGCATGTTACTAAATAAAAGAAGCCAATCTTTGGATTCCAGCTATACAACACTCTGGAAAAGGCAAAACTATGGAGATAGTAAAATATCAGTGGTTGCCAGGCTTAGGGGAGAGGGAGGGATGATAGACACAGAGGATTTTTAGCGCAGTGAGGCTATTCTGTATGATACTATAACGGTGAATACCTATCATTAGACGTTTGTCTGAACCCACAGAACGTACAACATCAGAAGTGAATCCTGATGTACGCTGTGGACTTTGGGTGGCTATGATGTGTTGGTGCAAGTTTGTCCTCTGGTGGGGATGTGGACAGTGAGGAGGCTGTGCATGCGGACGGTAGGGGATATATGGGAGATCTCTGGACTTCCCTCTCAGTTTTCCTGTGAACCTAAAACTGCTCTAAAAAATTAAATCTATTAAAAAAAAGAAAGAAAGAAAGTGACCCTTGGAGAGGTTAGGTAACCTGAGGTGTCCTGTCCAAAGTCTCATGCCAGTGACTGGCAGGGTTAGAATCTGGAGCCCTGTCTTGTCTGGCTCCCTCGACCTGCCTTCTCACAAGTCCTTGAAAACAAAGTGGCCCCCGACTTAGCTTTGCCTTTGAGTATTGGCCTTGCATGGGCTCCTGCACCACAAGCAGTCTTCCTTTCCCAGCCTCAGGGCTGATTCTGTATGGGGAGCAAGGGGTGATGGATGGCCCTCAGAGTGCCCATCTGACGGATGAGAAGGAACTAGAACGAAGGCGGCCCTGGAGGCTGCCGCCTTTCCATCTGCTGGTAACGTCAACATTGAGACAAGTGCCTTCCATCTGTTGAGGAAGAGAGTTCAGAAGATGAGGGTCCAGGCCAGAGCCAGACTAGGCCTGACTTGATGGGGGCAACCCTCTCATTGGCCATAGCCAGGGGCTTCCCAGAGCAGGTGAGAGCAAGTCCAGGAGCTGAGTGAGGTCGCACTCAGAAAAACATGGGTGTCTGCACAGTAGAGTCAGCAGATTTTATTCCCAGGACAAATAATTTCTTCATAATCAGGATAATTTTATCCATCACCTCTTAAGGGTAAGACATGACTGGTTTCCTTGTACCAAGAGAGGAAATTCTCCTCAGAAACTGGTGCTTGCTGGGGAAACTAGGAAGCATTCTGGGCGATATAATACTGGTTTCGAACAACCAGAGCTGAAGTCATCAACAAGCACAATGGTCATTGTACAGACAAGAATCAGGGCCATATTTTATCTCTAGGTAAAAACTATTTTTAAGGTATTTCATAAATCACTGGCAAGGTCAACCATACTAAACATTCCAGAACACACAGGGGAAATCTCTGTGGCCCTGCCCAGACCTCTGGGCTACAGCTAGGCATTGTTCTAACGCTTCCTGCACCCTGTTCGGAGCTGTCGTCAGCAAGTCTGCAGGGCCTGCCCGTGACAGGGTGTGTGGGAGGAGGCAGGCCCGTCGCGCTGGCCCCACAGGTGCTGGCGGCACCAAGGTGCACACATCAGACTCCCCCGCCCCTCCGCAGGCCTGCTGTGTTCTTGCAGCAAAAGAGAGCCAGAGCAGCTCGCAGCTCAAATGCGGTACTAGACACAGAGCGCTTTGCACCCGGCCTGTAATAAGGTTGGTGCTCAGCAGGGGTCAGGAGTAAGATCACCTCTCCCATCACCAGCCCCCAGGGCATTAAGCAGTATCCCCCTGATGCTCAGTAGAGTCCGGAATAAACGAGAGCATGCATGAATAATGAAGCACAAATGAGTGAAGAGCTCCCTATTTTTGTAGATGAGGATATCAAGAGTCAGAAAAACTACGTGATGTAGCCTCCCCGAGACCGAGGCGGCCAAGGAGATGTAAGTGCGAGTGGTAAGCGGAACTTCAAGGAAAGCAGGTTCAGAGGGAGACTGACATGTGGCACGGGTCTTTCTGGCTCCCCTGTCTCTCCTCTCTCTAGGTGTGAGAATACAGATGTGATGGCTGGAGTTCTAGCAACCATTCCAGTCTCTGAGTTGACCTTGAAGAAGTTGCAGGCGAAGGGAGACAAAACTTAGATACAAGATACCTGTGTCCCTGATATCTGTGGGGCTACCATGTTGTCCCTGGACACACATCTCACTTTTTACATGGCAGAGGGGAACTACCCTTCTATCTGATTCCAGACATTATTATATTTGGTCTCCATTACTAGAAGCCAGATATATTTCTAGCTGAAAATATTCTGTGACATGGCCCTCTCTTGATTTTGCTCCTCGCAAACTGCCTGTCCATTCTCAGTCTCCTTTGCTGGGCTCTATTCCTTTTCCTTCTCTAAATACTGGATTAATATAGGGCTCAGGCCCAGGCCCTCCTCAAATCCCACAGTTTAAAATACCATCCACAAGCCAGTGATATCCAGAGTGACATTACTGGCTCAGACCTCTCCCCCAGACTCATATCCAACCGCCCAGCTGGCATCTTCAAATTAGCATGTCCACAAGAGAACCTTAATATTCCTCACCCCTCACAAATATGTTTCTCCTCCCCCCCCCCATCTCAGGAAAGGGCCCCATGGTTGCTTGGGCTGAAAAGCTAACAACTTCTGGATTCCTGTCCCTCCTTCAAGCCATCAGCAAGATCAATTGCTTCAGAGCATAACCCATATCAGCCCACATTTACCCATCCCCTGATTAACTAATCCCCTGCCCTGGGCTCCCCAAATCTGAGCAGACCCTTGCTGCCTACCCTGCACATGGTGTCAGAGAGTCACTTCTCTGTGCAGACCCTTCAATGGTGTACTGTGGCCCTAAGAATACAATCCACACACCTCACCATGGCACCCAGGGCTCTGCGATCTGCCCTCACCTTCCCCCTCTGCCCACATCCACCACCTTCCAGCACACTGGCTTCCTCCTCTCTCCTTCTAGGAAGTGCCAGCCTCATCCCCACTCAGGGTCTTTGCACTCGCTGTCACAGCTACCTAAATGTCCCTCCCGAGGATCATGACAGGAATGGTACCTTTGACCCTCACACTGCAGCCCAAGTATCACCTCCTTGAGGTCTCCACCACCGGCCACTGTGTCCAAGGAGCCTTCCTCTGGCTCCACTCCTCCCCATCAATTTACCCTGTGCTATTTTCTTTGTGACTTCAGTACTATCTGAAAATTATCTTATCAGCGTCTTTGTTTTCTAGTGCATTATTTAGAATGTGTACCTCATAAAAGCAGGAATCCTTTTGTCTTCATTCTGGCTTCTAAACCATGCCAGCTCAAAGACTTCTCAGTCCGCAGGTATCCATCAGGAATTCAAGAGCCATGCCATTGTCATGAAGTGAAAGCTTTTGTTCACTATGTATCTTCAGCCTTCCTTCTAATCTCTGGTTCTGCCTTTTTTTTTTTTTTTTTTTTTTTTTTTTTTTTTGACAGAGAGAGACAGCCAGCGAGAGAGGGAACACAAGCAGGGGGAGTGGGAGAGGAAGAAGCAGGCTCATAGCGGAGGAGCCTGATGCGGGCCTCGATCCCAGAACGCCGGGATCACGCCCTGAGCTGAAGGCAGACGCTTAACGACTGAGCCACCCAGGCGCCCTTCTGGTTCTGCCATTCAAATTGACAACACACAGACATTTGTCAATTGACTTCTCCACCTCAGAGTTCTTACGTTTGATTTTTTTCTCAGTTCTAATAGTAGAAGGTTTAGCATACTGTCAGAACCCTTGCACACAAAAATGTTTTTGTCTTAACATACAAAAGTCAACTTGGGGGTTACAAACACAATTTCTCTGAAAACTTAGATGTTGCCCCATTGTCTGCCAAAACTTAACTGCTGTGAATGAATAATCCTACATTATCCTGATGGGTGTTCCGTTCCTTTTCTGAGTAGCATGCACTCTCAGAGTGAGCACTCCCATACCTACTTCTGCAACACTGGTGAAACTATTAGGCGGTTTTAGTCTTTTGTAGCACAGTGGCCTTAACTATCATTATTTAAGTAAGTCTACGAACCAAGTAGACTTTCCCAGGTCAAACATTGTATCTTTGGATATTGCTTCTTTCCACTCGTTTTGATTTCTCCCTCACAAGAGCCATATTAGTCAAAGACTGATTCTCCTTTTATTCGGCTCTGTAACTATTTTATTTCGTACTATTAGTTTCATCCCTTTGTCCTTTTTCAGGGAATTCTAGGAGAGCAATTTAAGTTTGTCCTCAATATCACAGCATTTTTCTGCTGGTTCAGTTCCTCCCTTTCTTTTTTTATTATGATATGTTAGTCACCATACAGTACATCATCAGTTCCTCCCTTTACTGCCACTGAGAGATTTTTGATCTGCTGTCACATGTATGTTTCTTGGAATTATTTTCCTGATCTGAGCTCATATCTCAGCCTGTTGCTTTTTCATCCTCCTGATCTCTTTTAATAATCTCACATTTTCTCGAAGCTCACTAAGATCACGAAATGTTGATCTTCAAATTATTTTTTATTTCCTTCTAAAAAGAAGTTTTTGAAAGGTGTGTTTTCAAATGTCGTCTGTGTATTCAGTTGAGAACTTTTTCATTGGTTCTCTGGTGATTCAATTTTTTTGTATATTCATCCTCTGTAAAGATCTTCTTGACAGAAGATATGCGTCACAGTTTTACCATTTTTGACCATCTCCTGATCCCCTGGTCCCCTGGAGAATACCCCCTACAGAGCTGAAGCCAGGAAGCAAAGTCCGTTCATGCCCCTGTCCCGATGTCATTGGTTGGGTGGCTGGTACTCATCTGGTGGGCTGATGATGGTCAGGTTCTCTGACACACTGAGGGGCAATTTATGCCCTCATAAAGATGGGGAGGGGGCTGGTTTTCTTCCAGCAGATACAATGCACAGAGACAGAACAGTGCTCTTCCTCCCTCAGCCTGACCTGCAGCGTTGATCCTTTGGTGACCACACCTTTCAGGATTTGTTATGACATGTTCATGCCTGCGCTCTCATCTCCCCAGATTGCAATGGGCAGGGAGGCAGGGAGGCAGAGTGCTATTCAAAATTCTGCTGGGTTCACAGCTTCTTTAGATCTTGGGGGAGGGGCCACCAAGGCCTCTTCTCACCTACCTCTGGCCAACTGAGCCACTAACAATGAAAATGTCATCAATTGTACTTCTGAATCTGTCTCATTGTTGCTGAAGATAATAGAAATCCCTCCCAAGGCTAACAATTGTTGACAGTGTTCCTGTGGCTTTTTTGTGTTGTTTTCTGGTCATTTTCTGTACTTTCATGTGTATTTTAAGGACAAGTTGGAAGAGAGATTAGTGGCTCACAGCTAGCCTCAGGTCACAGCAAGCCTCCTTCTCTTTGACATCCCCATAATACAGAGCCCAGAAGCTGGCATACAGTAGGCTCCCAGTGAGGAAAATTTCTCAGTAAATTTGGTTTGAGCTGAGACATTTGGAACCAGAAGCCAACCTGAACCTGGCTAGGATTTAGGTCAGGGTTTGGGATGTAATGGGTCACAGGAGAGGAGGACTGGTCAAAAGCAACTAAAGTGCAGACACCGTGCTCACGGAAGGCAGGAGACGAGTCCAGTACAGACAGGAGGCTGCCCAGAAAAGGCCAGCTGAGGGAGTCAGGGGCCCAGGGCTGCACCTTCCTGCAGAAGACTTGGCAAAGGCTGAGCTTGGGAGTGCCACTGACCTGCTGTGTAGGCCTCAGGGCCACAGGATGTGAGACCCAGCCTCTGTAGCCAAGCCCCCAGGCCCCTCTGCAACATCTCCACATCTGAGGCACCAACCTTTAGGGAGCTCCTTAGCATACAGGGACCCCGAGGCTCCCATTCTCAGCAGCACCGCAACCCTTGCTTCCATCAGGCCTGTTCCAGACGCTCCTAGTTCTTACCAAGGCTCCTCCTCCTTCTACTGCAAGACTTTCAGACTGGGGTCACGTGAACCCTAAGACTCCTCTTCTCTGGGCCCCATGTTTTCACAAAACATGGCTTCCAGATGTCCAGGCCCCAGGTCAGCACACACACACACCACATGTGTTTACTGAGCAAGTGCAAGCCAAAGAGAGCACACGGCGGTGTCTGGGGGCAGCTGTGGCAGGAGAGGCAGGGTTCTGAAGACCGTACCTTCCTCTGCCTCAGTAGGGCTGAAGGCAGCAGGGCCAGAGGAGGGTGAGAATAAGTCTCTCCATTTCCCTTGCCCAGGTCACTAGGGAAAACAAGCAAGGAAAGCTGAGGGAGGCCCAAAGCAAGGATGCCATCAAAGCACTCTGGAACAGCCTCTCGCTCTGAGAAGCGCATCCAGGCTCCCAGGTCCCACCACACATGCCCAGTCACTCCTGCTCTGTCCAACCTCCTCTGCCCTGGAGGAATCCTTGGAAGAAAACTGCTCCCAAGCCACATTCTACTCCTGGAGAGGTGCAAGCAAAAATGCCACCCACCGAAAGCAGCCAGCTCTCCAGGACCCTGACCCCCAGGGGACAGTGACTGTCAGAGTTCAGAGGGTTCCCAAACCCTTCCCCACCCCACCTCAGGTAGCAGTCAGCAGAGGGATTTCACAAATGCCCCAAGAAAGAATTATTCTTTCCTGAAAGCATTTGCAACTGCAAGCAGTTCTTTTATAGCACATTCCACGCATTAAAGGGAGGTTAACTATCAGGCCCGAAGCTGCCAAACAGACTTCTGGGAGCTCTGACCACCTCCAGCTCAAGAAATGGGTGAAAGGTGAAGATGTGGCCAGGACGTGTAGGTGGGATCATGTGCAAACACACGCCTACTGTGCTTCACATTCCCCTCCTCTGCGCAGCCCGGCCACAGGCCACAGACACACACCAGATAAACGCCAGAACTCCCTATGGTGTAAGACGCCGCAGAAGCTTCGAGACAGAAGTCCTGACCCATAATAAAAGAAAGGAAGAGAAGCCTCTCATCTTACTTTTGTAAAACCATGAATTTGTCCCATCTATCAAAAGTATTTTGTTAGGGAGAAAAATGAGGGGAAGGAAGCTTAAAGTAGAAATATAGAAAAAAATATGAATAGGATTAGATAATGTCCCTGATATTAATATTATTAGAAATATTTAACATTAAGTAAGTCGTTGAACTGAGCACACACCTGGGCATGACCGTAGGCTTTGCAAAAGCACAGCAGCTTTCCAGTGGCCGCTCAGGATTCTCTCCTTGCCACCCTCCAGTTACTATAAAAGCAGTGGGTTACTTTTCCCATTAGCACTTGGCCTGCTTTGCTGCCTGCTGTACCACCATCGGCCACCCCCCTTCTCTTTCCCCAGACTTCTGCCCAAATCCCACCCAGCCTTCCAGGATAGCTTAAATTCCACCTTCTTCAGAGAGCCATGCCTGAGCCTCAGCTAGGAGGGATCTCCTCCAGCCTCTCGTTTCCTGGCACATTCCATACTTTCCCTTATGCTCATTTGTGCACATACCGACCTTCCCGTAAACACCCACCACCCCCTCGACGGCACCCACAGTCCCTGGGCACTTCGCACTGTTCCTGGCACCTGGACACTCGAGAATTTTAAGGGTGGCTGAAGTGTGAGTGGTTTACAATCTCTCCCTCTTACTGTGTGATCTGGTCTCATGAGTTTGTCAGGGCACAGGGAACACGCTTAAATGTTTTATGACAAGGAGAAAAAAGGAAGTGTGAGGAAGGGGAAGGAGGGAAAGAGAGGTTTTGGAGAAACAGGTACATTGAACTCCTCACTGGTAGCTCCTGAATTCCTGGAATTATTGAGAGAACAGTTTCCTGGAAGGACTGACCATAAGCGCTTTCTCTTCAGAGTCACGCATCCTACAAAATAGCCCGAAAACAAACTCCTCCCTGGCTGAGAGCTTTATATCCGCAGTTCGGCTGAGCAATGTGTTACTCAAAATTCCTCTCTAGTTATTGAGAAAAAACTTCATATTAAGCCCATGAAGGGTAAAAGCTGAGTGTCTGGGGTTGGAAGGTGGGTTGGGCAGGGACGGCAGAGAAAAGGAGGAGCTGAAGGGGGAGCAGGCAAGCCTGAGGGGCTAGCATCTGGCAAGTGGCTCCACACCCTCGGTACAAGAACAAAATCTCCAGGGCCTGGCTGCCCGTGGACCCGCAGAAACCAGTGGCAAACGGGCCTCCCTGCCCATGACCTCTGCAGATCAGAAAAGCTGTCACAGGCGCAGGGCTGTGGCTCCAGAGGGCAGCAAGCCTCACAGATGCAGCCAGGTCTCTCCTGCAGTCTGAAGAGTTGAGATATGGGCCAATTACATCAACGTATCAACACTTTCAAGGGGCAGTAGGGGATCTCAGCTTGGATTCATTTATACACACGCACATGCACACACACACACACACCGAGGCTCAGCACGATGCCTGCAACCAAGCAGGTGCCCCTTAGTGGGCACTCCAAGTGGTAGTTTGGAGCAGGATGCCACATCAGAGCATAGCAGAAGTTGCTCTAGATAATAGGGTGCCCTCCACGACCCAGGTTCTGATTCTTCCCACACTTTACACGTGACCAGCTCAGGCCAGAGTGGTAACCCTGCGGCGCCGGCTGCTCTAAATGGAGACCACAGAGGCCCTGGGTCATGGCAGATTTGGAATCTAGAGGTGCTGGGCGGGATGTACTCTTTCCCACAGGGACCCCAAGCACACATGCTCACAGAGAGGGCTCTATGCCCGTCGGTTCAGACATCATGAGTCCATCTGGAAGATGATTAAAAGGGGGAGGAAAAAATGACACATTAAATAATGTAGAGTGGAGTCTTGTTTACTTAAAGATGGAGAAGACAGCTTGCCAATAAAACACAGTCCTCCGTTTCCCTCTAGAATTCTGTTATTAAAAATAATCTGCGATGAACCTCAGCACCTCTCTCACAAGACCTTCCAAAAGCTCTAATAATAAAAATAATAAAGCATGCTCAAGAAGAGCCGAGCGCATTCCAGCAAGACAGCTGGACCAAATTGCCTCCTGCATGCTGGGGGGAGCAGGAAGGACGGCAGCTGGCAGATTCATAAATTAAGGACATTAAGGACAAAATGAGAAATGTAAGTAAAGGAATGTCATTTCTCCAGCTCTTCAGATACACTCACAAACACAGCGTAAACATAAACACTAATTCAGCTCTTACATCCACTCATACATGTACACACAAGCACCGGAGACCCACAGACACACACACAAATGCAAACCCCAAAAAAAACACTTGCATACAATCAATCCAGACACAAAACCTCCATGTTTACGCATGCAAACACACTACAAAAACAACATATGCACCCCACTTGGAAGTAAACGCACCAGGGCTTCTCCACTGACTTCAGGGCTGACCTCTGGTGCTGAGGCTTTGCAGAACTCTGGGAGTAGCGTGTGGGGGGAGGGGAAGGGCCAGAGTCTTCACAAAATCTCACAGGGATCTTTTTGGGCAGAGTCTTTTGCATAATCCTCAGTCCCTAAGTAGCAAAATAATAATGCCCAAAGAGTCTGTTGAGCGCCACAGAGAACAAGGCCTTGTGGGTTGCCACCTCCTCTTACCCAGCTCTGGAGAATACTTAGTGCAAACACTATCTCAGCGTCTGACCCCTTCCCTGCAGAGCACCCATCATTCAGATGTGCACAGGGAGACTGGGGTGGCCCAACCCTGTCCAGGTGGAGAAACATTGTTTGGCAACCTCCGGTTTCCCAGTATCCTGCATTTTAAAGTCAATAATTTTACACAATGTTTATTTAAAAAACTGAATATCATGATTTTGAGAAACACATTTTGTAACATGTAGCTGGTAAGGGGTGCATTTGTTTTCTTTCTCTGCCCCACAGCCCTACTCTCTTCCTGTTTGATAAGGACACTTGTATTCCTTGAGGAAGAGCCACAGAGAGTATGCGACTGAACTCCCCTCCTCAGGGCACAGGACTCAGTGACCCACTGAGTCCGGGGCCCCAGCCTGGCCAGTCCAAGTCTTGCTCTGAAGCTTTGTGTTGAGACTCAGGAAAGAGACACGCTTTTCTCCAGATTTACTAACGTGGATGACGTGACCCTGGTCGTCTGTGGCCATGCTCTCCCTTCCTCGCTTCGGGGAGAGGGTAAGTCACCACAAACAGAGAGGGGAGCTGAGATGTGGGCCAGGAGCTGGGGAGAGGAGGCGCTGACTGTGCTGGAGTCCTGAGGGCAGCTAGCTGGAGTAGGATGCTGATTAACATAGATAAAGTCACGTCTAGAAGACTGACTCTATTAAACTCCAATCTTATTATCACATTTCACAGGGACATTAAAACCTCTCAGATGGCAGCAGCTATGTACGTTGGAGGTGAAATTGGGGGTTTTCAGGCATTGGAGAAATTCTTTTGACGGGAGAAACCAATGCAATGAAGGCAAAAGGGCAGTTGCTAGAAGGAGGGCTGGCTCCTGAGAGCCCTGAAACAGAACACAAAGTGCTTCTCCCGAAGAGTGACAGTTGGTCATTTCAGAGGCTGGCTGGTCACACCAACGAGGGCCTCCAGCAGCCAGGTCCCCTGCAGCCACAGGGCATGCGGAGAAGGGTGGGGGTGCCCAACTGGGAGAACGCAGACACCACACAGGCAGGCAAGGAGAGCCTCCCACTTGGCCTGTGGGGGACCTCTCTGTGTGGGAATATTTCTCCCTTCCTATTTTAGAACATGACACATGATAAGAGTCACATTCTAAAAGATGTGCTTTTTAACTAAATAATAATAGATCAATGAAATCATGTAAGATATCCACCCCATAATGCAGAATTAGCATGGAATTTTTTGCACATCTTTATTTCTAGATGTTTAAATTCAAAATAAATCAAACCAAAATTTTCTCAGCTTAATGTAATTTTATCAACATAATAGATTCCTTTCCTCAAGTCAATTATCATTAAACTTTATCAGAAACCTCCCCTCTATTGTAAATGGCAAGAGTTTAAGTGTGAATGATATTGTTTTTCCTTTGGAAATATTTCCTAGTTGGTAGAAAAGCACGGTGAGATCCTTTCAATTTATTTGGAATAACCTGATGAGTCAGAACTAATTTTCTTCAAAACTTTAAAGACTGAGCCTAGAGAATCATATGTCTGTGCGTGCATGTACACTCACTCACTCACACGCTCACTCACACTCACACACACACACATGGCCCTGTGCTAGCTGCCGCAGGGAAATTAAAAATTAATAAGATGCAGCAGAATCTGCCGTTGAGGCCTCCCACTGCTGCAAGGGCTAAAGCACACCCATAAATAATTCTAGAACAGGCCAGTGTGAGGAGGTCAGAGTGTTTTATAGAGGAAGCGGGACTTGAAGATGGGCAGACTTCAGATGGGAAGGCGGGAAAACACATTCTCAGAGGCAGGGACTGAAGTGTAGGTAGTTTGTAACAGATGGTGGAGGTCCTTGAACTCCATGCTCAGAAGTCTCAGTGCTATTTCATAGGCAGAAGAAAGTCAGTGAAGGACAAGAATTGGAGAATGGTACCCCTGGGATGTGTCGTACAAGAGGGCATTCCAGTGGTGGTGTGGAAAGGGCTCTAAACTAAGTTAAACTGGAGACATCTGCGAGAGTGGTTGAAGCCACTGAGCTGCAAAAGTGAGGCCTACAGACGGGATCAGAGCTTCTCTCAGACTGGCAGAGTGACTACAAGGAGTCAAAAAGTCTTCCAAGACAATGCCATGTACAGAAATAGAAGAGAGAAAACGCCTAGAAATTAATTCTAAAGAGATAAAGAGTAGTCCACTAGTGGGAAAATCCTACCAGCAGGGGAAAAAAAATTGGGGAATGCAATTCTCCTTTATCACCCTTCTATTCTCAGCTAAAGAACGATTAAACCCGGGGGGGGTGGTGGCCGAAGTGAGGAAGACAGGCTGCTGTGGACATCAGGACGCATGTGTGAGCTATTCTGGGATAGGCACGTGGGTTGGGAGAGACCAGAACCCACTCTGGTTTTAACTCTTCTTTCAAATAGCAGACTGGTGGTTCTGCTTTGGCAGGACCATGCCTTCACTTAGAGCAAACCTGCTGCTAATCTCCTTGCTTCCTGCTTGGATTTTAATCACTGGGAGTTCTTCATACACACACTTACTGCCATGTTGATTTCCCTGAAACTCCATTGGCATTTAGCAGTAACCATATCCTTATATTGTGATCAAATTATTTCCTTTGGGGAATGAAGGAGTTCAATGGGACCATAGTCAGGGTATTTATTACACCTTCTTTACAATAATCCTCCTCCGTCCGTGCTTTTTTACTGTTTAAAATCACAAAGAAGGAGCCATGGGTAAAACCCGGAGTGGCTGAGGGGCGCTGAGGAGAGCTAATGAGAGGAGCAGAGGTGAAAAGCAAGTCTTGGGGACCCAGGAGTATCCGGTCCCAGGTCAAAGTCAGCCATGCATGCTCGTCCCAGACCCTCTGCTTATCATCAGAGGGCTGACTGTTCGAAAACCAACGCTTGCATTAACCATTTAGCTGGCAGAAAGAATCCCACAGGTTGAAAGGATGTTTGAAAAAGAAGAGGTCTCCGGAGCATGGAGGCCAAAGCAGACTGGGGTTGGGAGAAGGGATCCAGTGGAGGTGGAAGGATGACCTAGGAATGTACACGGCAGGAGAAAACACAGGAGAGGCCCAAGATTAAAACCTGTCTTTGATAAGACTTGATGAAGGGCCCTGAAATTCATATCACATGCTCTAAGTGGCCAGGGACCCACTTCCCTATCACAGTATAGTGTCCAGATCACAACTTGGCCATTCACTGTGTACGACCCTGCCAGAAAGGGACTTTGGCTGCATGGGATTCTCTCCCAGCAAAAAGAATTGGACTTCAGTACATGAGTGTCATTTATTCAAAATGTTCGGGCAAATCTATCACTGGAGGTCCAAGAAGTTTATCAAAACAGAGCTTTCATCTCAGCCTTGACAGACAATGTTACCGTGTATGTTAACATCTCAGGTCAAAGTCCATAGAGATTGCCTTTATCTCAGCGAATCAAATTTTTATTTTATTGAATATCATGTGAGGTAGATGTACTCACTACTCAGAGCGTATTTTCCTAAACATTCATTCATTCCATGAACCCTTGTGGATGCTGCATGTATGCTGGGTACAGAGGTCATTGAAGACCTGAATGGCTTAAGTGATTTGTGAGGTGGAGACAAAGGAGACACTGAGCACAGGGGGTGACCAAGAAGCCCAGGAAGGGCCATGAGCAGGGATAGGGAGAACAGGTAGGAATTTGTGGGCAGAGAAAAAAAGAAAGGCAGTTCAGAAAGAGGAAATGCCTCATGCAAAAGCCAAGATCTTAAAGAATTAAACTAAGGAAGTAACAATATAAATAGAGAAAGGAGAATAATACAAGACCTATTAAAGGAGAGTGAATTCCAAAGACCTTCCATAACAGGGGTGAAGGAGTTGAGGCATTGAGCCTGACAATGTCAGGGCTGAGGAGCCGGACCCAAGGTGATATCTGATTGAAACTGGGAATAGGAAGAAGCAGATTTCAGGAAAGGAAATGAGTTCAGTCTTGACCGTGCCTGTAGGACAATCCAATGCAGGACTCTACTAAGCTTTGCTCCTGGGGGGATCAGGGAATAGGGTCCACGGTAGGAAAAAAAACATAGGACGTCTGAGTTACTCAGAAAGAGCATCTGATAAATTAGCAGAGAGCAGAGCTCTGTGGAGCACATTTTCCTATAGAGCTTGTAGAATTAAGATACATATAGTCGGGTGCAGAGAAGAAGACATAGCTTGAAGAGACTACTGAAGAACAAACATCCTCCAATCTAGAAAGAGAGAGAGAGAGGACTAGTAAGCATTACTAACAGCTATCAGCAGTGGGCTGCTTTCCGCGTGCCAAGAGCTTTCTCTCTAATGCTGCATCGGTCTTCCCACAGACTGTCCATTGTTGCTACCTTCCCCATTTTGCAGATGAGCAAAGTAAGTCTCAGATATGTTAAGTGACTAGTCCATAATCACGCAGCTATCACATAGCAAAGCTATGATTCAAATTACTGCAAAGCATGAGTATGCCAAGCAGCACCAGGACTGTCAGGGAAGAATGGCAAAGCTGAACCTTCAGATTCTGGAAAAAGAACAGGTGGGAGATGGATTGAAAATCTCCCAACCGCTTTGATAATTGAGGCATGAATGCCCACCTGGTTCCCATGGGGTTTGCAAGTAGAAGCCGATTGAATGACTGAAGGAGAGATGGGAAGAGGAGCAACATATGCCAGGTTCTCTTGCCAGAGCTTCGCAAAGAAAATGCAACTGATTTCACACAGGCTCCAGAGCAAGAGCGTTTTGTTTCCTCCCCTTTTTGCAGCTATTGGTATTTTAAGCTTGTACATGCCCATAATCTGTGAAGAAGGAGTCAAAGAAGGAAAAAATTGAGGACTCAGGAAAGCAAGGGGTTAAATACAGGAAGAATTGAAGTATCTAAGAGAAAGGAGGCAAGACATCCAGATCCAAGATGAAGAAATTATTCCTGGATGAGGGGCACCTTTGCTTAGAGACCTAAGAACGGGGGGAACAGCGGGGAAGCCGATCTATGGGCTTGGACAGGAAGCTCAAGGAACCCTCATCAAACATAAAGCAGGAGATGTGAGCAGCCGCTGAGATGGGGGAGATGAGGAGTGAGGTGACAGGCGGAATGGCCATTTTGGAGGAAAGTGGCTGCAGCCAGAGTCCCATGTGCAGTGGAGCATAAAGACCACACGCTGGTCGTTGAATGGAGAATATAACCCTCCTGTCTCCTTGAGCAGCCCTCAGTTGCAGGTGAGCAAGAAGGGGAAAGCAGACGGCTCTACTGATTCACAGTTGGGCACTGGCAGAAGGTCAAGGGGGAGAAGGACCAGACAGGACTGGAGTGACCCTGAAGAGACACTTACGAGAAGAGAAGCATGTTGCAATGTGTGTTGTAATGGGAATTGGCAAGACTTTTATATTACCAGGAGTCTAACTCAGTTCACTTTTGAACAATGTTGAGATACCACTCCTTAAAGCTTTGTTTAAAGGTTTCCTAATCTTGTACCCCCACCTCTCCTTCAACACACAATAGATAAATACTAAATAGACAAACTTGCCAGTTTGCCTCAGTAGACAGAGGAAAGCAAAGCTCTAGGGTCATCTAAAATGCATCGAGGAAAATGTGAAGTGTCTACACACAGGCAGCTCTCAGGGTTCACGCTGTGCCACTAGTGGCCAGGGTCTGGGAAACTCAGGACTGCCGGTGCTGTCCTCCTCCAGAGTTGGTAAGCATGGCCTTCGGGCTCAGTCTCCTTGGAGCTGTCTTCTTCCACATTCTCTCCTTGCAGCAGTATCCACCCCCTCCCCCGCTTATCTTTAAAATAGGGCCCAGGACCTTGAGAGGTTTAATGCCTCCAAAATTCTAGCAGCTCATGGCTCTCCCTTCGGGCTGAGTGGCCAGTCTATAGCCATCTCTTTTGCATCTTCCAACGACCCCCTGCTCCCAGTGCAAAGCAAGAAACATTCAACCTAGTGTGAGAGCTATTCAGAGAGTGAGAGACATGGCCACAGGAATGATATTTCTTTTAGGAAAAAAAAAAAGTGAGTGGACACTATAGGAAAGGGCATCCAGGCCCGAGAGAGCTGGCTCTGGACCTCTTCCCAGCTTCCAGATGGATGCCAAGCTGACATCAGAGGCCTGGGCCTGGAACAGACAGGAAGCCAGGATGAAAAAGAATATGCCACTGCTTAACCATCCTCCCGCGGTCTTGCGCCTCTTCACCAGAGTCTTAATAACCATTTGGTCCAAAACATTACCTTAGAAAATGTGTTGAGGGGCACCTGGGTGGATCAGTCGGTTAAGCATCTGCCTTCTGCTCAGGTTGTGATCCCAGGGCCGTGGGATTGAGTCCCATGTGGGGCTTCCCGCTCAGCGGGGAGCCTGCTTCTCCCTCTCCCTCTGCCTGCTGTTCCCCCTGCTTGTGCTCTCTCTCTCTGTCAAATAAATAAATAAATAAATAAATAAATAAATAAATAAATAAATAAATAAAATGTGTCAGAAATAAGCCGTTTTCAAAAAATCACACAACTGACACTGCAAAAAATAATATGGAGCATCCTCAAAGTATTAAACATAGAATTACCACATGACCCAGCAATTCTACTTCTATGTATATACCCGCAAGAATTGAAAGCAGGAGTTCAAACAGATATCTTCACCCCCATGTTCACAACAGCACTATTCACAACAGCCAAAAGGTGGAAACAGCCCAAATGTCCATCAACAGATGAATGGGTAAACAAAATGGGGTGGGTGCATACAATGGAATATTATTCAGCCTTAAAAAGAAAGGAAATCTCTGGGCACCTGGGTGGCTCAGTCAATTAAGCGTCTGCGTTCGGCTCAAGTCATGATCTCAGGGTCCTGGGATTGAGCCCCACATCAGGCTCCCCACTCAGGAGGGAGTCTGCCTCTCCTTCTCCTTCTGCCCCTCCCCCCGCTCATGTGAGCCCGCCACTCTCTCTCTCTTTCTCAAATAAATAAATAAAATATTTTTTTAAAAAGGAAGGAAATCTAATATATGCTATAACATGGGTGAACCTTGAAGACATTGTGCTAGGTGAAATAAGCCAGTCACAAAAGGACAAATACTATATAATACACAATGGGATAAGCATTACAAGTAGAATGCAATACAAGTCAAATGCACACAAACAGAAAGTAGAACAGGGGTTGCCAGGGGCTGAGGGGAGGTGGGAATGGGGAGTTATTGTTTAACAGGAACAGAGTTTCAGTTAGGGAAGATGAAAAGGGTTCTGGAGATGGATGGTGGTGATGGGTGCACATCAGTGTGACTATAGTTAATATCACTGAACTGTATACATAAAAATGGGTAAGATAATAAATTCTATGTTATTTGTATTTTACCACAATTGAAAGTAATAAAAAAAATTGATAATAAAAAAAAAAAGAAACCTGGTCATGACCCCACATCTTCCTCCAGCTTCTGTCCCGTTCCCCAAACTCCGGTTCTTCTCCCAACACTCAATCACATTTGCCTTGTACCCCCCATCTCTTGATCAAAACCACTTTGACAAGGCCAGTGATGGTCACTTTTCCATCCTCATCTTACCGGACTTAACAGTATTTGATACAGTTGATATCCCCACCCCCTCAATGCTTTTTGTAGGCCCTCTGGGTTTCTCCCTATCCCACAAGGCCCTACCTCTCAGCTTCCTGTGCTATATGCCTTCCAACACAGCTGCACATTGGCAGAGATGAGCCCAGTGTCAATCCTTGGTCTCTGTCTACACTCGCTGTTGGGGATTTCCTATCCCTCACAGTTTAAATACCAACAACTTCTTACCTCATCTCCATTCTTGCATTTCCAATACTCTACCAGACAGTCCCTCTCTGATATTGAAGCTTAAACTGGAAAAGCAAAAAGCAAACTCCTGATTTCCACACATATCCCCAAAAAATCCAGCTGCACCTGGATCTTCTTTTCCTCAGTAAATGTCAACTTCTTTCCATTTCTTAGTCCCAAATTTCATTTATCTGCCTCTCTTCAATTCCTACTGACCTGTCAGCAAATTTGGTTGGACCTGCCTTTAAAGTAAATCCAAAATGTAGCCATTTCTCATCATCTCCACCACTATCAGGCCAGTCCAAATCACCACCAACAACCACCATCTCTGCCTGCATCATTACATGAGACTCCCTTCTCCTCCTCCTGCTTCTGCCCTTGTACCCACCCACCCCTCCAATCTGGTCACAACATGACAACCAGAATAAACTTTTTTAAAACTTAAGTGAAACCATGTCACTCCTTTGTTGAAAATCCCTCAATGCCTTTCTCTCTAAAAGTCCTTAAAATGGCCCAAATAATTGCCATGGCCTGAAGTCCCTCAACATCAGTACCCCCAAGGACTCCCCTGTCAGGCTTATGCGGGCTCCCCCACACCGGTCTGGGGCTCCCATCTCAAGGTCTTCACAGGCTGTCCCCTTTGCTTGGAATATGCTTGCCCCAGATCTCCTGAATTGCTCCCTTACCCCTTCAGATCTAGGCTTCTCTTGACCATTTTATTGACAATTATCAGCAGCTTTCCTCCTCCTCACCCCACTCCCGTTCCTCCTCCCTGCTTTCTGGATTTCCAGAGCACTGATTACTTTCTCTCATTTAATATGGTTTAACTTATTTGCTTATTTTCTTTCTTCCACCCCATTCCATCCATCACTGAACATAAGCTCCAAGCAAGCTGGGGATTTTTTTTTCTCTGCTTTATTCACTTCTTGATGCCCACTGTTAAGACCAGGAGGAGGGCCTCAATAGATATTTGTCAATAAACCCATGAAAAATCGGGTCTCCACTTTCTCTCCTTCCTATAATTTCCATCACTTTTTGTTTTTGATCTGATCTGTGAGGATCCCTCAAGTTCTTCTCTCTCTGCCTTAGATTTTAGAGTCTGTTTGTCATTCATTACCTCTAGTGAGTTTTGATTTAATCTGGGCCATTGTGGACTTTTTTTTATTTCCCAGAACACTTTCTTGTTCTCCTACTGCTTCTTTTTCATAATTGCCGACGCTTGTGTTTAATCAAAGCAATAGTTCCTAAATGCTTTCTGAGACCAGAATGGTGTAAAGACGTTTCTGTTTTCTGCATTAACTATTTGAGTCGGGGTCTTTGACTGCCTGGCTAGACCCCTTCTTACGCAGTGCTCACAGAGCCACCCAGTGGTCCTTTCCCGCCCATCCCCACTTGTGAACAGAAGCCTAATCCACTTGGAGTCAGAAACCAGACATCAAGCTCCAAGTCCTTGCTCCTGTTGCCACTTCCCCACTCGGGTCTCACTGCCCACCTGCCTGACACAGGGGTAAAACAGATGGTCTTTAAACCCCCTTTCCAGATTCTGCAGTTGGTGAGTCCATGACTAACATACTTAATAGCATTTGATAGTTGTTGGATAATTTTCTTATCACCAGGGTGATTATCAAGGTAACTCCACTTCCTCGTCATTATCGTACACAGTATTTACAAGGTGCCTTGCTATGCATGGTACGGAAATCATAGTTTAAAAAAAATAGAAATGATGCTTATTGAGCACTGCTGCAACCAAAGTTTTAGGTTTGTCAAGGGACATAATCCTTGTTCTTGTGAAGCTTAAATACGCATTGGAGAGCATTCCAGTTTTCCACAGCTGTGAACCAAACAAACCCAAACTTAGTGGGTAAAAACAACAACCCCTTATTATATCTCCCAATTTCTTGGCTCAGGAAATTTGGCAGTTTGGCTGGGTGATTTTGCTGTTCCACGTGGCATTGCAGAGGTCACTTGGTGGTATTCAGCTGGTAGGGTGGACTCTTTTGGAGGGATCAAGCTGGTTTCACTCACACGTCTGGTAACTTGGAGAAGCTGGGGCGATAGCTCGGCTGGGACTGTCAGCCAGAGCTCCTCCACATGCCCTCCTCAGCATGGTGACCTCAGAGTAAGTGGGCTTCTCAAATGGTGCCTCAGGATTCCAAGACGGGGTGTTTTGGTAAGTGAGGCAGAAACTGCATGGCCTTTTATGACCTGGTCTCAGAGTCAACAATAGCATCACTTCAGTTATATATTATTCATAGCAGCCCACTCAGATTCAAGGGAAAGGGGCACAGACACCACCTCTCAATGGGAAGAGTGTCAAAGAATTTGCAGCTGTGTTTAAAATCTCCACGGGAAGCAAGAATACTCAAAAAGGAGCCTCTTTAAAAGAAAGCTCTTAAAAGGGAACTTTTTACAAAACAACTTGACCTATACATGAATGTTTACAGCAGCTCTATTCACAGTCACCAGCCATGAAAATCATCCAAGTGTCCTTGGGCGGTTGGATGGATAAGCAAACTGTGGCACACCCAGATGATGGAATACTACTCAGCAATTAAAAACACACATTATTGATACATGCCATAACTTGGATGAAACTCAACAGTATCATGCTATGAAAGAAGCCAATCTCAGAGTTTACAAAATCTGTCATGGCATTTATGTAACATTCTCAAAATGACCAAATGATCATTACAGAGAACAGTTTAATAGGTGCCGGGGGCTGACGGGGTGACTATAGAACACCAGGGAGTTTTTGGAGTGTGCAACCATCACGTATCCTGATGGTGGTGAGTGTACACTTGTGTTAAAACTCAAAGAACTATACATTCCCCCAAAAGTGTCACTCTTCCTGGTATGCTAATTTTAAAAATAAAATAGAACAACTTTGAATCAAGTGACAATTAACTTATTCTGGGCTGAATGCATGGGCACGGAAGCAATTCTGAAGTAATTCTGAATAAGAGACTTATCGGATGTGGAGGGGATGCATGTGCTGGGGAAGGGAGGGGGGAAATCCTGTCCCATGCTCTTCACCCCCTCACCAAGGGCTCACTCAATTTGTTGTGCTGACTTGGGAGCAGAGCTGCAGCGAGCCCTGCCTTGCAGGAGGGAACAGAGCATGAGGGAAGAGAGGCACAGAAAGATTCAGGAACCTGCAGGAGTCACACACTAAGTCGGCAGCTCTGGTTGCCAGCAGCGTCCTGTTTAGCAGAACTCCTTGTGGCCATGTGAGCGCCTGACAGCAGGCACAGGGACACCCGCCAAAACTCCTCCAGACCCCTCCCCAAGCTTCATTTTTCAGCAATTAAAACATTTGTCAAAGAGGATTTAATCCTACTGTTGTAAAGTGCTATGTCAAACAGATTTGGCTCAATATTTTTAACTGTTCTACGAAATGGCTACTCCCAACAGTAATTCAACTATGTTACCATGGATTTAAACAAAAACAGCAACTAAAAAGATCATATTTTGACATACCAGGAAAAATCATTTTGAAGCACAGAGTCATGAATACTTTGGCAAAAAAAAAAAATTAAGTCCAACTGTAACAGAGATCCCTAAAATGAAATCTCAGAAAACCTGTAAGTCAAAGGAGAGACGAATGCAAGAGGAAATCAGAGGAAAGCAGAGGTCATGATATTAATACCAAACTGTGCAAGAGAGTGTTTTTTTGGGAAATCCTTGATTCGTTTTACCTCCATTTCTATTCACCACATTGCCCCTTTGGATCAGGAGTAGTCTGAAATATAGCTTATGGTAAATCCAAATCTTAACGTAGACATACGTCAAAATATAAGTGTATGCATAAGTAGGATGAATTCATTTCTGTGAAAGAGTATTTGTTAAGTGTTAAGAACAGATTGTGGCCTGAGCAGATTCAGGGAGGAGAGAGTGAAGAGATGTGTAACACTGAGAAAGACTATCTTCAAGTTTCAGGGGCTTCAGCAGGAGAACACAGCGGCGCGAAGCATGGAGGGGCCAGAGGAGCACACAGCAGTGGGGACAACTTGGTGGGTAGAGAGCATGGCAGGAGGCCCCACAGACACTTAGGAAGGCACACACCTGTACCCTGCCTCAGTCAGACCGGTGGCCCAGACATTGGATATCACTCCATGCCCTGACTACAGCCATATGAGAAGATGAAAATCCCACGCCAGCCACCAAGAATAGACTGGGGTTTCCCAAGAGCCACCCATGCTTTCTCCTTCTCTCCCCTTCTGAGTGCCCCCGAAGCACTCACATTACCGTTGCATCCATGAGATATCTAAGGTTCTGCCTTCTCTTTGGCCTTCTACATCTTCATTTTTTTGTTTATTTGCTTGTTTGTTGCTGGCAAATAAAGAACGAGGAAGAAACAATCTTTTAAAGAAACCAAGTTGTGCTTTTTGTTTTCAGTCTGTTACTAAAGATGTAATTGAGAATCTTCAGTAGTTTGGTTGTTTGTTTGTTTTTTTTAAGTTTACCCAAAACATACAATGTAGAATTCTAGGGGGAGAAAAGATATGCAAAGGCACAAAGAGGGTCACATTATGATGTTGGGAAGCACAAGCAAAAAGAACATCAATCCTCACTGTGGTTTCAGGTTCAAATAACATCACAGGTCAACATATATAATAACTCCTATGGAATTATAAGGGCAAAATAGAATAAACCAGTGTCCTAAGGATGCTTTAACATATCTATTTTAATATACATTTTCAACAGTTCAAGTACATAAAAATAAAACTATAAACTATCAGTTCTTGGTTCAGAAGCATACATATTACTTTTTGCTGTCTATTTCAGAAAAGTGCCTTAGGGAGACTTGTAACAATTAATCATGTTTTCAATTAGAAAGAGAAAATGAAATGTTAATTCAGATCCTTACTATAAAACTCACTTCTCTGCTTAGCCTGTCTGTGACATCTCCTGGAGAAAGACCAATAGCCCAGTCATGTCCTATAAAATCTACACAGAGAAGCAGTGAAGTGCATAGTCCCTGGGATCAAACCGACTGTACCTGGGTCCAGCTCTGTCACTCACAGTGTGACCTCAGGCACCTCTCTATACCTTAGTCTTCTTCTTGAAAATGGGGAAATGAGGAGCGCCTGTGTGGCTCAGTCGGTCAAGCAACCAACTCTTGACTTCAGCTTAGGTCATGATCTCAGGGTTGTCAGACCAAGCCCTTGGGCTCTGTGCTGGGCATGGAGCTTGCTCAAGATTCTCTCTTTCCCTCTCCCTCTGCCCTTTCCCCTCCCTCTCTCTCAGCCCTTTCCCCTCCCTCTCCCTCTCTTAAACGAAGAAGAAGGAGGAGGTGGAGGAGGAGGAGGAGAAGGAGAAGGACAAGAAGAAGAGGAAGGAGAAGAAAAAGAAGGGAGGAGGAGGAGGAGGAAAATAAAATGGGGAAATGACAGTCTTGGCCTCAGAGTACTATGGGGCCAACTGAATAGAAGGTTAGAGTAGGTGTTAGTTATTAAATATACACATAGAATTTAAATCTATCCACACTAGGAATCATTGAAATATTTATTCCCTTTGGGGAAAATGTCATAGGTAAAAGGCAAATGTATTCCTTCTAAATTCACACCAGCTTACAGTAGGAAATGCTGTGCACATAAAATGCTTCTGAGAGTGTCCAACAAATAGGAAATGCACAGTATTAGCTATTATTATTATTATTATTATTACTACTACATCATCCAAGACTTTTAAAAAACACTATTAAAAAGAAGCAATGCAGGGGCGCCTGGGTGGCACAGCGGTTAAGCGTCTGCCTTCGGCTCAGGGCGTGATCCCGGCGTTATGGGATCGAGCCCCACATCAGGCTCCTCCACTATGAGCCTGCTTCCTCCTCTCCCTCTCCCCCTGCTTGTGTTCCCTCTCTCACTGGCTGTCTCTATCTCTGTCGAATAAATAAATAAAAATCTTTATTAAAAAAAAAAAGAAGCAATGCAAAAGAAGAAATGGTTAGTTTGAGAGATTTATAATTTCAAGGCTGTAAGTGTGGGTGCATCCAGGAAAGGAAATAAAAGTCTTACACTCAGAAAATTACAGAGAATAATTCTCACTCTGTATTACTCAAGAGCTTTAAATGTGCACATAAGAGAAAAACCCAACTCAGCCTGGCTTAAAAATAATTTAAAAATGCAACTTGAGATCCAAGCTAATACAGCTTTAGAACTGGTTGACCCAGGGACTCTCCAGTGTCACGAAGCTCTAAGCTTCTGTCTCTCTCCCACAGTGCTAGCTCCATCTTCTCGTGACTGCAGTTTTGTTGCCTGTAAAAATCAGACAATACACTTCTTCATTCTTGCCTAGAGGAGGTCCACTATTTCAACATAAGTTTCTGCACCCCTGTCCCCAGACAGTGGGGCCAGGGTAAGAGCTGGTGCACCTATCCACAGCAAGAATTGGGATGGGTGCTCTGCCTCACCCCAAATGACAGAAGGCTGAAAAGGGGGAAAATTCTAGAAATAATGTGGGCAGTAATAAATGCTGAGTAGTGAACCACTGGGTCTGCTGTGTCCCTGAGTGAGTTCTTCAGGATGCAAACACTGGACAGTTAATTAACTGTGCCCACTACACACACCCTTCGATCCTCTGAGACAAATTTGCCATGTGCAAGCAGGCCAGTTCTGCCTGGAGGGGGATCAGTGAGCTATTCTGTCAGAAACCATTTGCTGATCTAATTAAATATCCAAAGAGATTCACAGGCTTTTCGTGTAGTCCCTTTCAGCCAAGTGTTTCTGTTGCCGCAGATAGCATGAAAATCCAGGTTGATGGTTCCACTGGGCTCAAAATGGAGATGTGGCCCAGAAGGCCACAGCCTCATGGCGCCCAAGGCTGAGACCAGGTCAGGAGGCCCAATGCTGACCCAGGCCCAGGCCGTGCTCCATCTATTGTACTTCCTCAAATTAGCAGTCTTGATTACACAGCTAAATTACACAGCTTTCTAAATTCATCCAAATTTCTGACAAAAGATTTTTTTTTCCAAGTCTGGTTTATTTCCAAAGGTGAAAAAGTCTAAATTCTAAAATATTGCAATGTCTCAACAAAAGTAAACAAGGGAGAATTAGGTGAAAAATCATGGAAGTTTATAAAAACCCCTACACAGAATGAAGAATCCCCAAGGGCATTTGTCTGGTTTAAATTAATAACTTATGCTATGATTAAAACACCATTTGTATGAATCCTCCAGTTACCCCCACATAATGAGAAAGGTCAAAGTATGACCATGTGTGCTGTACGGTTGGGGGCCCTGCTCACATTCTTCCATTCGGAATGCAAGCTCTCCTGACTTCACCTGGAGGCTCCACACCGTGAGCACAGAAGCATGTACCTCCTGGAATCTCCAGAACCTGTAAGTCCACTTCCAGCTTGGAGGGATAATAGGTGTGAGCCCTGTACCTTTTTGTTTAAAATTCACTAAAACAATACAAATATCCATAAGATATAAACAAAGAACTGAAGAAAGAGCTAGATAATTCTTAATGGCCTTAGGCAGAGTCACTCAGAGAATCAGGACTCAGAGACATTAATTTAACTCTATAAGCATGTAGTCTCTTGGGAAACATGAAGGGCCATTGTCACATCTGTGTAGTGGCATCTGTTTATCTTTTCAAGCACTTCACTCAGTGATGGCCCTTGGGAAGTTTACAGGCTCTCAAATGTGTGTTCAGGCATGCATTCAGGGGATCACAAAGTTACTTTGTCTCCATTCAGTAATACCATGAAAAGTGTTAACACATTTCTTTTGTTGAACTATCCTTGCATGGCTTGAACAAACCATTCTTGGTCAGCACGCACTACTGTTTAAGAACATTGATTTGTTAACATCTTAACTGGCCTTTTGCATCTCTGTTTATGAGCCAGATTAAACTATACATTTTCCTTCTCATGCTGCTCTTTTTCCAACGTGGGGTCACAGTCATGTTCACAGTTTAGAAAAAGATGAGCACTATTTCCTCTTTTCCTGTGTTCTGGAACAGTTTAAATAATAGAAAGGATCAGTTCCTGGTAGGATAGTGACTATTTTCATGGTACTTTTTGGACTGTCTCTTCAACTTCTTCCACAGTTATTGGAATCTTTTGCACCCTTCTGGAATCAAACATAGAAATCTAATTTCCCAGAATTTCTTCTTTCCATTTAGATAATTTAAATACATTTTGAGAGGATTTCTTTTTTAAATGTCTTACTTTTCATGAACCACACTGAGCTTCTCACTTTTCGATCCTAATATTGTCCTTTATTTCTCTTGACTACTGTCAAAAGGTTGATCTATTATGATACTTTCCATTTTTTCACTCATCAATCGTCATTAATTTGTGATTTTTGCTGTTTAATGACTCCTTCCTAAAATGTATTTAAAAGCAGAAACACTCTTCTGTTTTTTTTTTTTTAAGATTTTATTTATTTATTTGACAGAGATAGAGACAGCCAGCGAGAGAGGGAACACAAGCAGGGGGAGTGGGAGAGGAAGAAGCAGGCTCATAGCAGAGGAGCCTGATGTGGGGCTCGATCCCATAACGCCGGGATCACGTCCTGAGCCGAAGGCAGACGCTTAACCACTGTGCCACCCAGGCGCCCCAGAAACACTCTTCTGAGTTGCATTTGGACACAATATGTCATGCTGTTGGAGTTATTCATTTCTAAATAGTTCAGATTTCTAATTGATATTCTCTATAGTCAAGAGTTGTTTAAAACACTGATTTAGTTTCTTTGGTTTTGTTTTCATTTGCACAGTGGATCAGTTCAGAGGGACTCTTTGTAGTTATTACTTTCATAAGGCACACCACGTATGTTTTCATATTTTTGTAGTAATAGTCATAAAATTTCCATGGGTGTTGGGAAAGAACACATATCTTGCTTATTAAATATTATAGTACTTCAATTATATTAATTATATTACTCAAATCGTCTAAATTCTTAGACATTTGTTGTCACTATTCTGTCAACTTTGGAAAGATGTGCAAAAACATACATGATTAACACATCTTAATGGGCTTTTTTAACTTTTGCAATATGCACACTGGCTCCAATAATTACAAAATTCCAAAAAATTAAATATGATGGATTTATGAATGGATAGGACAGAAAATGGATACATATTTAATAAAAGAAATAGGGCAAATTATTCATTGTAGACTGTAGATGGTATTTACATAGATGTTCACTGTATAATTCTTTCCACTTTTCTGTTTGAATATTTTCATAATAAAATGTTCAAAAGAAACAAATTTTTAAAACCAACTTCATGGGTGTGTGTTTTAAGAATGTCCACCAACAGATCGGTAGGAGAAAAAAGGGATAAAGAAACGGGGGGTAATCAGAAGGGGGAATGAAG
This sequence comes from Ailuropoda melanoleuca, assembly GCF_002007445.2. Taxonomy (NCBI): domain Eukaryota; kingdom Metazoa; phylum Chordata; class Mammalia; order Carnivora; family Ursidae; genus Ailuropoda; species Ailuropoda melanoleuca. Next base: position 92,044,813 of record NC_048223.1, read on the forward strand.
CATGACAGACTAGGGACTCTGAGAAACAAACTGAGGGCTTCAGAGGGGAAGGGGGTGGGGGAATGGGATAGGCTGGTGATGGGTAGTAAGGAGGGCACATATTGCATGGTGCACTGGGTGTTATACACAACTAATGAATCATCGAACTTTACATCAAAAACCAGGGATGTACTGTATGGTGACTAACATAATATAATAAAAAAATATTATTATAAGAATAAATAAATAAATAAATAAATAAATAATGTCCACCAACTACTGTCCTCAAAACAAGTTAACTTGTCTTCCTCACCCACAGACATTTATGACTGAAGTTGATGCAAGAAAATATAGTATCACTGGTCTTGAGCATAAATGGTCAAATTTAAAATCTAGCTAGAATAATAAGAGCAATTAACACTCACTAAATGTTTACTGTGTACCAGACATGTATTATCTCATTTTATCTTCACAACAGCTCTCTGTGATCATAACTAATATCACCATTTTATAGGTGAGAAAACTGAGGCTCACATAAGGGAGGGGTTTTTCCTAAATCTAGACAGCCCAGTGGCAAAGCCAGGATGCAAACTTAGCTCCGTGTAACTCTCGAGCTCATACCCTTTAGCCTGTGGATTCTGCAGACCTGCTGTGTCAGTATAGTGGCCACTAGCTACAAGTAGCTGCCAGGCACTTGAAATGGAATAAATCTTCATTCAGATGTGTTCTGAGAATAAAAGACACACCAGATTCCTAAGACTTGGAACAGAGAAAAAAAAGATAGTTCTGATCATTTTTTAATACCATGTGCTGAAATAATATTTTGGATATATTGGGTTAAATAAAATATTTTTAAATTAATTTTACCTGCCACTAGAAATTTTTAAATTATATATATAGCTCACATTAAATTTCTACTGGACAATGCTGGTCTAGTCCTATTTGACTCTGAAATGGATTGTTTTGTGTTTCTTTCCTCTGAAGTCAATCAATAGCCTCCTTGTGACAAAAATGAGAACACTAAGAAAGGTGGCAAAAAGAATCATACTAGAAGCACATTGTGCCAGCCTGAACTTCAAGGAAGGGAGAAGGTGTGGTCATATGAGGGACAGTGGAGGAAGGCATGCTTAGACTGGCAGGCAGGTGACATGGAAGGACTTGTGAGCTGTGTTTTAGCTACAAGAGGGGTTCTCATGTGAAGATCAAATAGACCAGCACACAAGAGATGTCTCCCGCTACAAAGGAGGGTCCAGTCATGGGACTTGCTGGTTACTGAATGCCTGCTACATGAAAGCGTCTCTAATCTTGGCTGCATTCACAGAGGCCCACGGTCATTTAGTAACACTGACTTTCCCTCCCTGTGGTCACAACCTCCCCTGCACTGAAGTGTGAAAGAGGTAAGAGTAGAACCCCAAAGCACCGGAGATAAGGCAGTGCCTCCACTGATACATCTGGCCCCTGGGCTCTGGAGCCCCAGAACACTGTGGCCCCCCATCTCAGAAACCCGAGCTCACACTGAGGCAAGACTGGAATGGAGGACATGTGAAGGGAAGTAACAGCCTTAGGTCTATTGGTGCCAGATTGTGAATTTCTTTGGAGTCTATCCTAAAGGAAATGGGAAACCACTGAAGGTGCAGCAACAGGAGGCAAATTAACATCAGGTTGGCAAGAGGGACAGCATCATGGAATTTAATTGAAAAAGACTGAAAAGTCTGCTAGTTCTCCAGCAGTGTATGCCAAATGTGACACTTTAGCAAGATGGGAGACTGCTGCAGACCGCCAGAAGGGGCTCCGGGGAGACTTCTAAATCCTTCCTCTAGATGTTGAATTTCACTATAAACCCATTTCTAAAGTCCTTTCCATTTCTGAAATTCCCTGACCCTGTCATGCTGTAATGTTGGGGCTGTTCTTTGTTCATCTTTCCACGTGTTTCTGAAGAGGAATAAGTGATAGAATATTTACTGATTATATGTAAGCCATAGAATATGCACACAGTGTAAGTACCTTATAATAAAAATAACATCTGGACACATGATAAATGTTTCACTTCCAATCATCCTAGCTACATCTTCTGTCAAATAGAAGACAATATTACTTCCATTCTATGTGCCAAATTAAATGTAATTGTCCAAAATATTGCAGGTATCATGGTTGTCATGCTAAACTAAATAGGTTTTAACAAAATAAAATAGCTAGGAATGGAATGGTGGTACATGTCCTCTAACCTAGTCCTTGAAACCATCCCCATCAAGTTGCCAAAGTGGCTTTCTGGTCTTGCTCATGACCATATATATGGTGGATGGCATTCATGGGGGCATGAGGAGCCATGCTGGGTGTCTTTCATATGTATTTTCTAACACAACTCTGCAAAGTGGATCTTACTGGGCATTCATTGCACTGATAGGAAAACTCAAATTCACAGACCTTGTCCCCCACCTAGAATGGCATCTCTCCAGATCCCATGCTCTCTCTAGGACCTCATGCCACCTCTTAACACCTCCACATAGACATTCAAATGTCAGGATTTCCATATGCCCCTACCCTTACCCTGAATTCCCTCAAAGCTAAATCACTCTCCTTCTTCCACCACTTCCCATGATTCTGAATCCTTTCTCTATCTCAGTCACCTTCTGGTGACCATTCCCCACCCACCCAACACCCCCACCCCAATTGTTACTATTGTTGATCTAATTAGCATTCACTCCATATCAACAAGAATGAGGAACAAAACAAAAGGCAGCAGAGTACGGTGTTCAGCTGTGGAGTATGGAATTCCCAGATTCCAGTATCAGTTCTGTTACCTATGAACGCTGTGATGAGGTCAAGTTAACAGAAGTGGCTGACCTCAGTTTCCCCACTTGTAAAAGGACAGTTATCTTTGCTCTCTCCCAGGAAAGTAGAGGTACAGGAATGGGGCAACTCAGGAAAAAGCCAAATCAGGCAGAAGCAGGAAGTGACCTTGTCTGGCGAGAAGACAAGTTCACGTGCTGGTGTGCTACAGAAAACATGGTATAATGTAGCATCAATAGCATGGACTCTGGACGCAACAACCCTTGAATCTCCTCTGCTTAACAATGACAGTAGGAGTATCTATCTCGCTTAAAGAAGCTACCTATGGATCCTGGCCAGAAGACCTGTTAAAACAACACTCAACTTTTTTGAGATAATTTGTTAGTGAAGAAGGTACCTATAGTTCTAACACAGTCTTCAGTACTTGGGAAGGCTTGCCTCTCAATGATTTGTTTATTTATTTATTCAAAAATTACATGTTGAACAGCTGCTATGTGCCAGGTATTATTCTCAGCCCTTGGGGTACTTCAATGAACAACATGCCTGACTTCATGGAGTTTACGTCCTAGAAGAATACGTAGTAGATAATAAGTAAGCAAACCATATAGCTTGTCAGAGAGGGTAAGTAAGTTCTATCGTGTAAGAACAACACAGAGAGAGTGAGAAGACAGGTTGCAATATCAAGGACAGTCAAGCTAGCCCTCATGAAGAAAAAGACATCTGAGCAAAGACTAAAAGGAGAATATCAGAGAGAGGAATGTTGCAGACAGAGGTACTTGGCAGTGTGAATGTTCTCAGTGCAGGCATGCCTATGCCTCAGAGGAACAGCAAGGAGGCCATGCGGGACAGGTTGGAAAGAGGAGAAGAAGATAGGTCAGAGACATGGGGGCCAGACTGTGGAGGGACTTGTGGACAACTGGAAGGATTTTAGCCTCTGCTCTCAGTGAGTTGAGAGGCACTGCGGGATTTTAAACAGAAGAGGGCCATGAGCTCTCTGATATTTTAAAAGATCATTCCAATGGTTCTGTTGACAGCAGACTATAACAGAGTAAGGCTGAAGCAGCTTCTGTTAAGAAGCTCCCACAATAATCTTGAGTTACAAGCAGGCTGTGTCTTTGGCCAAAGAACACCAGGGGAGAGCTAAGTAAGTAGATTCTAGACATCTTTTTTTTTTATTTTTCTCTTTTTTGTGTGGCAAAATGGCATATTATAAAATTTATCATCTTAACAATTTTTAAGTGTATGATTCAATGGTATTAAATATAGTCACATTGCTGTACAGCCATCACCACCATCTATCCCATAACTCTTCATTTTGTAAAGTGGAAACCTGAGCATCCTTTGAAGGTAGAGACAACCAGACTTCCTGACAGATGATGGATATTTCATCAGATATCATAAGCATAACCTTTTTGAACAACATGTGGCCCAGGAGTCAATCATTAGGCTGCAGAAATTACTTCTGTCGAACTGGTCTGTTGGAGATGTTTCTGTAGAGAACCCAGGACTGCTGGACAAGGGGCTGCATGTTCAGGTTCTCAAGTAGAGCGGCCTCTTGTCTAAGTACATTATCCTATTATCCCAAAGCTCATTAGGATCTCCCTTACACATTGTTGGAAACTGTCAGCAAAGGAGTTTGAAAAGCTGGGTCCAGGAGTCATAGTTGGTACATGGAGAGACAGGGGATTCTAAAGCAAAATACATTCTAGCAATCAGGGCTACAGTGGCTGAAGCCAGGCTGGGGCTGAGGAGAGAGGCACGGCACCCTCTGGATATGACCTGAAGTAGGAGAGCCACAACCACCACCTCTCAGGGTTGTCAAGGACCCACAGCGCATCAGCAGCCCCCTGGGCTACTCCATCTTGGCCCCAGCTCGCCTTCTGCTTGTGTATGCACACCCAAAAATATTATGATAGTTTGGAGCCAATGGAAGTCCCAAAGGACTAATCCAGGAGTTGACAACATTTTTCTGTAAAAGGCCAGATAGTAAATATTTTAAGCTTTATAGCCACATGTCACATGTCACAAACTATTTTTTCTTTTGATTTTTTCAACCATTTAAAAATGTAAAAACCATGGGACACCTCGGTGGCTCAGTCGGTTACACATCTGCCTTCAGCTCAGGTCATGATCCCAGGGTCCTGGGATCGAGTCCCGCATCAGGCTCCCTGCTCAGTGGGGAGCCTGCTTCTCCCTCTCCCTCTGCCGTTCCCCCTGCTTGTCCTCTCTCTCTCTCTCTCTCTCTCTCTGCCAAATAAATAAAATCTTTTTAAAAAATAATAAATAATAATAATAGAAATGTAAAAACTATTCTTACCTCGCTAGCCAAACAAAAACAGGCAGTGGCTGGATTTGGCCTGCCAGCCCTAGTTTGAGGACCCCTGGGCTAAATGTGTCTTAGAAGGGCCCTCGTGGGCCACCACGGCAGTGTCAAGGGCAAGGTCTCACTGTGCATTCCAACTGCCTGCACTGTCCCCTCGGCTGCAGCCAGACTGGGCACAGAGCTTCAAGGTCATGCTCACTGTGGTCATCCTTCTGCCGTGGCTCTAGCTTAGTCATGACGGCTGTCAACAGTCAGCTGTGACAAGTATGGGCCCACTGCTAACTCACTGGGATGCCACGCAAATTAGAACAAGGCAGCCGCTCTTCACAACACTTTACTGCCATCTACTGGAAAATTGTTATAATAATAAACAGATCCACACCAACTATGAATTTGAGCAGCAGTCCCTTGGAGTTATGCAACGGCCTTTTGCTCAATTTAAGCAGTGGCCCTGAGTTCAGGAAATACAGAAGGGAAAGCAACTAACTCACAGGAGTTCCAGAAGATATGATGTAAATGACAAAAAGATCTCTTTTACAACTTTCTAGAACCTGTGGGAGGGGAAGCAGAAGAGAGAAGGGAAGCAAGAGATCTCATTGTTCTTCTTATCCAATCTCTGCAGGATTAGAATGGAACTCTGCCCTACACTGAAGGCATTCTGCAAAACGAAAACCTTTCTCAGGTAAATGGGAGTTCCACAAACTTGCCTCAGACTCTGGAGAGACTGAGAAGAGAACAGACCATCAGCACCTGTTGCTGATTTGAGCACATTTCTAAGGGGCAATGGTCCACATAGCACTGAGGTTCTATTAATTTTGAAAGGACTCTGAGCTGAAGGCCTGGAGAACCTGAGTAAGGCTGAGTTTTTCTACTGCCTCGGTGACCTTGAGTGAGCACCTGGCCTCAGTTTCTTGGTCCTTTCAATAAGAATAACACTACTAATGATGCTATCTCACAGAGGTCATGTGACAGTGGTATGCACACCCTTTGCACAGCATTATAATTAGAATGTACAATCCTGTGACCAAAAGGCTGGAGTGCGAACAGGAAGTGAATGGGAAAGGTCTGGTTCTACTTACATAAAGTATAATCAAAAAACCAGGAAACACTGCAAGATAGGAGATAACATGACTCCAGGCTTTCAGGACCTAACAACAAATCCCCAGGTGTCCAAATGAAAAAGGGAAAGGGTCAGAGACTGAGACTAAGGCATATTTGCTAAGACTATAAGGTCCACCATCTCTAATTTAAAACCAAAACCTTTGCTATTTACTCTAGGGGAGCAGGGAAGAAAGAAACAGGGGGTGATCTGTTTCACCCTGCCCCCGAGACTCCTGACATTTCCAGCGCTTTCAGGCAGGGAGAGAATCCAGGTCAAAAGTTCCTACAGCAAAACAGGTGTGGGCACAGCAAAGGCTCAGGAAACCCAAGGAGCACGTCAGATGGAACCCAGGGGGCCTGGGATGCAGAGAGCCCCATGTCAGGCCTGGGGTGGGGAGCAAGCATAAAGTGCAAACATCAGACCCAGATCTGGTAACAAAACTGTCCAAGGAAGAGCCAGCAGATCCCCGTGTTGTGACAGCTGCACAGGGGCAGCTCAGTTCTGAGGACGCCTGTGTGAAGACAATGGGTCCTTTGTGGGTGCAAGGCAAGGGGGTAGCGCAAGGGGGCCAGGGAGCGCCCCCCCAAGTGCTCTCCAGGACACCAGGAAGGGAATGCTGCATGGGAAGGGCTGAGCATTACAGTTTACCAAACCCCTTGTCTACCATGAACTGACAACACCCTTGACCAGCTTTAAAACCAGTTTCCATCTCCTCATCCACATAGCATGACTGCACTTCCATGTTGAAGCTTCTGTCTGGAAACATGGGGTTTCTCTGGGCCTGGCATGTTGTAGAGACTGCCTCCTTAGAGCCCAGAAGGGCACTCAACATAACATACACAGCACACAAAACATAGACCATGTCCAATTGCACTCTGACCTGAAATAGGAAGGCGGGAGCCCCTGTGGGCTCGCCAGCCAATGCCTTCTACAATTATCTCAGGAGAGTCAAGAGCTGGACCCAACCTCTCCTCCTCCCTTCATCTCTCATTGCTCCCATCTCTTATCACCCTTTACCACCAGCAGCTACCATGAGTCAGATCCACAGGGCACAGCTGCCCTTGGCCTCCATGACTCTGTCCACAGGGACTGGGCACTGTGCCCTGTGCTGCTCCTCACAGGCACAAAATCCTCCCCACTCCCAAGACCCCACCAAAATCTGAGGCCAGCTTGTAAGTTTCGGGGAGTTTGAAGAACTTGGAATAAGCCACAGGAAGTATAACAGAGAATAACTTAGAAGTAATCCCATATCTGGTCCCTGATGGACACTGTTCTACCTCACTGAAGACCCTCTGCACGGCCACCCACCAGAACTAGTAAGGCCATGCTTTGGCCTCTATTTGCCACTCTTCTAGGAAATTTCTCAATGTGTTCAGAATTCAGACATGGGGGATACCTGGATCTGCTCAGAGACCCCAACTTCTCCCAAGTCCCATGTCCTGCCCTAGAATCACCACTTCCCAGGATGATTGACAATAAAGGCCCATTCTCTTTCAGAGAAACCCCCCCACTCAAGGTTGAGCCTTGGGGCCTTGACCTGATAATCCCCCATGAGGCACAGAGGATGGAGTGGTGCAGGTGTGGATGAAGACAATGCTGGGACAGAAGTGCTCCTTGTGGCCCAAGAGCCTTTCCTTCCCCAGATAGGTGGACATAGACTCGTCCAATGCTTTGGGGAAAGAAAGTCAACTGTGGAATCAAAAAATAAAGACAATACAAACTTAGCTTCGTCCTTTAAAAGGTACCATCCAGGGGCGCCTGGGTGGCTCAGTCGTTAGGTGTCCGCCTTCAGCTCAGGGAGTGATCCCAGGGTCCTGGGATCAAGCCCCACATCAGGATCCTCTGCTAGGAGCCTGCTTCTTCCTCTCCCACTCCCCCTGCCTGTGTTCCCTCTCTGGCTGGCTGTCTCTCTCTCTGTCAAATAAATAAATAAAATCTTTAAAAAAATAAATAAAAAAGGTACCATCCAGGTATGAAAACAAAGATTTGAAAGACAATGAAACAGAAAGATACAGAGGTTTGTTATCTCCCACCAATACCATCCTCACCTACAATGCACCCATATATGCAACATGAGAAGCAAAGGATGTGTCTTCTTTATATATAACTTATTGTATGTGTCTGTCTGTGTGTCTGTGTGTGTCAGAGTATACCGTGCATGTATATGTGTGTGTCTGTGTCTTTGTGTGTGTGGGTGTGCACACACACATGAGTGTGTATGCACCCTCCAAGCTGGGTAGTGGAAGGAACTCACGGGAGAGGAAGCATGAGGCTCAGCTCCAGTGCCAAGGCCACACTCTCTCCCCTTCCCTCCGTGGGCTGACTACAGGGCAGGTGGGTGACAGACACACAGCAGACTGTACTTGAAGTCTGAGAGTCTGATCTAGAACTGAAACCAGAGGACAGCAGCAGCGAGCCTCTTAGAGCCTGTGTCATCTGGCCTCAGGGGAATAGTGGGTCTGGGTATGTCTAGACACCAGAGGACCCATAGTAGCCCTATCTAACCCACCTAAAAGGCATGAGAGGCCATCCCTAAGTTCACAGGGGACCAAGTGGGACTTGGAAGTTAGATAACCCAGGTGGATCTACTCAGAGCCTTGAAACTGGAATGTGGGAAATTGTATCAAATAATCCACTTGGACAGCCTCCACTGAGGCCCAGGAGAGATTCTGCTACTATCTCTCTGTCCCAGGGAGCCAAGGGCCCATAGACATCATTCCCACAGCCCTGCCTAGCCCTTCTGTGGGTGGCCCAAGAGGACATAAAACATAAATTGGAAATAGGCAAGGATCAGCAAAAACCCCAGAGAGAAGGGGCCCAGATGGCCCCAAAGCCTCAGAAGAGGCTGGCCACCCTGTGGTACCAGGTGGATGATTGTGTCAAGCCCTGTGCTCCCCAGGTAAAATCAGTCCAAGGATACAGTGAGAGGGAACCAGTGTGTTTTAAATCTAAAGATGGTTGAGCAATCACTAAGTCGGTGGAGTTATACAGGAAGTGGTTGATTCATCTGTATCAGGGATAAAAGAGGAAGAAACTAGGCTGGAATCACAGGAAATAATGGCAGCGACATTTCTTTTACACCCAAGTCTGACTGAGAGCTTCGGACCACAACGAAGCATTTCCAGCCGTCTGCAAGTCTGTTTAACCAGCACCCTGAGTAAGTGCCCACTGAGAGGCTGCACCAGGCAGATTACACCGCCCCTGCCCTTCTCTGAAGGCCTGTCCCTGATTGTTGTGGGGTTGTCACACCAGCCTGACAGATGTCCAAAGCAAAGGAGAGAAAGTAAGTTCCATCAAATCCACGTGATTGTAATCTATGCTGCTGCTGCTGCTTTTAAAGGATTCCCTCGGGCTGGAATGATTCGTGTGGAGCGAAAGTCAATAAACTTCAGATCATAAAACAGAGATCAAGCCACCCTAAGCTTTTCCAGGATTTTGCAATGTGAAGTTCAGCGCAGTCAGGAAAAGCTCCTAAGCGTGCCTGCACTGCCCCCTGCTGGAAACGTCCAGAACCGACGCGCCACGCCAAGGGCTGTCGGGGCACAGCATGAGAGCCCAGAGACGTCCAGGCATCTGCGCTTCCCCCATAATTCGCCTATCTTCACAAAACACTTCCGAGGCGGCCTTCTGAGTAGCACCGTTCTTAATTCTTGGATTTCGCTGCATCCAGACTCCGACTTGGGTCCAGCGAACAGCCTTGGGATCCCCAGCCAGGCCTGCGGACCACAGAAGCCAGACCAGCCCGCTGACTATAGGTGCTAAGCCTGGGCCATGGGGAGGTTCACAGAGGTGACACGTGTCTCCATGCGAGGACATGCAATTTGCTGCCATTTCAGTCCCCCGTGGCTGTCCCCTCTGCCATCTGCTGGCACATCTGAAGAAGCGCCTTCCATAGCAGGGAAGGGGACCCCTACATGAAAGGCTTCTGAGCCCAGGAAGTCACTGAGTCCAGCTTACAAAGAGGACCCAAATCTCTCTAATTGGGCAAGAGTGCCTTCTGAGAGGAAGGGGCAGCAGCAGAAGCCACAGAGAGAGAGAGTAGTGTAAAACAGTCATAATCAGAAAAATACAAAAAAGCTTTAGAACCAACAGCTTTACCCAACATTAAATATCACATTTGAAACCTCCTAATGTCCAACAATGTGGGAATGGTTATAATTAATAATAGCCATTTAACTGAGAGGACAATTTTTATTTACTAGTATGACCACATTGTGCCTTTAAAACGCATCCAAAAAATAGAAATATTCATGGTAATTTTCTGTTTAATAGAATTAGCAACAAATTTTTCCTCTCCGTATTTTTCCATATTCTTATATTACAGTTGAATTGTTCTTATAATCCTAAAAACATCTTTACTCTTAAAAAGAATATTTGGAAATAAGAGAGGATACATGAAGGAATAAGTTCCCCAAGAAGACACTCAGGTATGTCCTTGACCTTGGGCAAAAAGAGTACTCCATCCGCTTCCAAAGTGGTGGCAGGGGGCCCACGTGATGCTCCCTCTGGCAGCAGTGGTACAAGGGGCTCGGGCCTGATGGTTCTCACTTCCTCTGAAACAGAACAGGATGCTGTCTGCGGGGGAAAAGGGCTGCTGGCTGAGAAGAGGACAGCAAAGACCTGGAAGCGGAGCCTGAGGAGTGGCCAAGAGAGCTAAAAGGGGACACAGAAAGGACAGGGAGTCTCGTGGTCAGAGGTATGAAGCTGGGGCTGGATGGCAGGGGCTGGCAGCCCCACCTTCCTGGCTTCAGGGCTATAGGCAACTGTTTATCATGGCTCCCCTAACTGCTTAGGTCTGCCTTAATTTTTCTTGGCAATATTCTGTAACTTGTAGTATAGTGATTTTGTATATATTTTGTTAGATTTCTTCCTAGGTATTTGATGTTTTGATGCTATTGTAAAAAATACTTTCAATTCTTTTTCTAGTTATTTGTTGCCATTATGTATGAATACAATTAACTGTTTATTGGCTTTGTGTCCTGTAACCTTACCAAATCCAAGTATTATTCTAGTAGCTTTATTTTTATATTCCATAGTATTTTCTACATATACAACAATGTCAGTGACTAATGACAGTTTCACTACTTCTTTTCCAATCTGTATGCTTTGGCTATGCTGGGGGTTAGAATAAAGATGGGAAGCATCTTTGGGATTATGGAACAAATATTTATTCACTTAATATTTAAGTCAACTTAAATATTCGTTGACTACAAGCTACATGTATGACACAACTCAATAATAAAGGAAGTTTACAGATGCACTTGGTCAAGATCTTGCTCTCGTGGTCAAGAGGATCATATGTACATAACTATTACTAAAGCAGCATAAAAAGGTGCAAAGATCATAAAATACATAGCAACAAAGTGCTGTGGGATGTCTAAGAGTTCTAGGACCACTGGGTAACATGAAACCCTTAGGTTCACAACGAGCTTTATGTTTTTCACAAAGTAAATCGTAACTACCAGAATTAACCTTCACAGCTCCGTGACACAGGCAAGGTTGTTGTCATCGTGTGAGGCTCTTAAAATGGTCTGCCCAAAGTTGCAGAACGATGGATCTATGCCAGGTGTGTGATTTTTATATTTGTACACTTCCCACCATTGGGCAAAGATGGTCCTTGGAAGTTATTTAATGATAAAAACCCTTAGGCTGGAAAGGAATTTTGATGAACCTCTTTTCTTTTGTTTTTTTTGTTTTTTGTTTTAAGATTTCATCTATTTATTTGACAGAGAGAGAGAGAGCCAGCTAGAGAGGGAACACAAGCAAGGGGGAGTGGGAGAGGAAGAAGTGGAGCAAGGAGCCCAATGCGGGGCTCAATCCCAGGATCCCGGGATCACGCCCTGGGCCGAAGGCAGATGCTTAACGACTGAGCCACCCAGGCGCCCCAATGAACCTCTTTTCTAATTTAGCACTGCTACTCTAGAAAGATTGTTTGTCCTCCTGAAGCAAAAACATGATCAGAGCCAGTTAATTATGCCCCTCTGGTTTTCTGAAGCTCTTTCTACACGCAGAAGAAAAGCAAAGTCCCACCCTCTCTGACATTCCTCAACTGGACTTTAACAACAGTCTGACCTAGCATCTATTTCCTGTTCAGAAATCTACTACTTTTTTTTTCTGGAAACTATGCCAACTTACCAATTCATGCTATAAATTCCATGTTTTTTTCTTTCCCCACCAGGACCCTAGGATTCTCATTTTGATGTTCCCTCCAATGGAGGCTGAGCAAACTAGAATCTTCTTGATCCCTTCCGAACACTAGCATTTAAGCCTGAACAGTCTTGCTACTTGGGGTCTGTCAACAAAAGAAACAGCCCAGAGCTCCACCAAGACTTCCCAGGAAAGAGAGGGAAAAAGAAATTTAAAACTACTCTGCCCTCTTGTGGTCATGAGAGGGATCAAAAACACCAAAATCACAAATTTCCCAAAAGTACTTAAGTTACAATTAACAATATTTGCTTATAATTTTATAAAATAAATTATACTTTTACCATAAATTTTATCTTTGTAAAGTCTACAAAATAAATTATATCTTTTTAATAATGTAATAATGAATTGTATCTACTACTCTTCTTTATCTTTTATTTATTTATTTTTTTGTAAGTAGGTTCCAATGCAGGGCTCAAACTCACAACCCTGAGATCAGGACCTGAGCTGAGATCAAGGGTCAGATGCTTAACTTACTGAGACACCCAGATGCCCCTATTCTTTCTTAATTATCGTATTGTTTGTACATATTGATCATTTTTCTTCAGATTTTTTAGTGAGTTGTCTTTTTGAGGTTCATAATTTTCAGTTTTTATTTTCTAATTTGTTTTTTCCTTTTATTAATATTATTTTTGTCTTATACTTTTTTGAATTCTGAAGAAAGGCATATTGAAGAAATGTATATTGAATGCTTTCTTTTGCTTTTTTCCTTTAATGATGATAAAAACATCACATATGAATTTTCTCTTGAATATTGTTTTAGTAAAAATTACACGTTTTTATATGTAGTGCTGTTATTTAATAAACAGCATGTTGCTATATTCTTTAATTTACCACTGTAGCCAATTATTGTTTGAGAGAGAATTGAGCACATTTTAAATGGCACAATTTTGTAATTCCTGTTGAAACATTTATTGTTATTAGTTTTGCCATATTGTGGGAAGACTTTGTAGCCTGTAAGATTTTTATCTTTTGTAATGTGCTGGATGTCTTTATGTTGTAATGAATTATAATATTTTATAAAAATTTCAGACACTGGAAAGTCTCTAAGACTCAGATTCTATCAATTAATTCTATTTTATTGTTTTGTAATATATACCTACATTTTGCCAGTTTGACTTAATATTAACTGATAATGGTAAAATCAAGTTTCTAAATAGCATATTTTGTCAAATACTCCTGAACTCTAAATGTTATATCTTTATGTCAAAAAGTAACAAAGTTCATAAACTTCTTAAAATATTGTCTTTAACATAATTTTTGCTAAATGCTACATATATATAGCTAATTTCTGTTGACTAAACAATGCTTTTTTAATATTAATGTCAGTGCTGTGTCCATATCTGATAAGGCTTTTCTGGGTTATTTTGTTTCAGGTGCCCTGACTGCAGTGTAATTCACATCCTGTCAAGACAACCAAGTGAGCTGGAAGAAGCAAGGTCCTTGGAATGAGAACTGGGCAGAATCCCAAATTGGCCACTTATTGGTTGTGAGACCCTGGATGCATAATAGACACCTCTCTAAGGTAGAGGGAATGCCACTGCCTACTACGTAAGATTGTTGTGAGGACCAAATTACATGTAACATACATAAATGTCTACTGAGACACATCTGTTTCTGAGAGCACCAGACTCGGGGCTGTTCCCAAGTCCATTCTTGGGACCTTTTGTGTAGTCTGTGGCTTAGGATTAATATGCACAATTAATCATAATTTTTAGGCAAATCAACATTTAGGAACCTATTCTGGACATCCAGGGGGAAAAAAATCCCGGTCACACATTGTGGAGTGGTGGGGAGGCAAGAGTGGGGGTGGCAGATCTAGTAAATAAGAGTAAAACTGGGAGGACAGAGTTAGATGGAATGTGGGAGGTGAGATGGGAGTCTCTTTGCCATCGGAGGATGCATACTGTGAACATTCCCAATCCAAGCCCAATTTTTTATACTTCCTTGTCTATTTCTTGTCTTTAGATAAGTGTATGTATTCCATTTGCTTCCATCCTTTACTAAGGTGAAGCAGGAAAGCCACCCAGTTTTGATCCCATGGTTGTTATCTGTAACAACAAACTGTATTCAGCCTCATTTAAAATATCTTAAAGTAGCAATAAACACACAAAATTCTATTTGCCTTTTAGGTAAGCAGAAGACTTTAATGACTTTTGGCTTCTCTCAATCCACTTTCCCATTCCTTCCTGTTCTTTTATTATTTAGTCTGTGATCTTAAATGCTGGTTTAAAATAATACTATCTTGGAGGTGGGTCAGGAGGTGGGTGAAATAGGTGATGGGATTAACGAGAGCACTTGTCAAATAGGTGATGGGATTAACGAGAGCACTTGTCATGATGAGCTCTGGGTGTTGTATGGAAGTGTCAAATCACTATGCTGTACACCCAAAGCTAATATAACACTGTATGTTAACAGGGGAATTTAAAATGAAAGTTTTTTAAATTTTAAATTTTCTTTAAATTTTTTAATTGAAAAATTTTTTAATGTTTTAAAATAAAATGATACTATCTTCTCTCCCAGTACGTGTGTGTGTGGTGTTGTTGCATCCACTTCTCTTGGTCCACCAGATTTGTTAATAATACACCCTTACCTATGGGGGTTTGGTGATTTTCTTTAATCTCCAATTCCTTCAAGTATTTTTGGGGGGTTTTTTGGTTTCTTTAGAGAGAAAGAGAGAGAGTGCATGCATGTACAGGGGGTGAAGGCAGAGGGAGAGGGAGAGAAAGAATCTTTTTTTTTTTAAAGATTTTATTTATTCATTTGACAGAGATAGAGACAGCCAGCAAGAGAGGGAACACAAGCAGGGGGAGTGGGAGAGGAAGAAGTAGGCTCATAGCGGAGGAGCCTGATGTGGGGCTCGATCCCAGAACTCCAGGATCACGCCGGGAGAGAAAGAATCTTAAGCAGACTCCAAGCCCAGTGCAGAGCCAGATGCGGGGCTTGATCTTACAACTCTGAGATCCAGACTTGAGCTGAAATGAAGAGTTGGAGGCTTAACCAACTGAACCACCCAGGTGCCCCAAACTTCAACTCCTTTTGAAGCCCACCAGGAGCTTTTTAACCTCCCAATAAGACTGATGGTTCTATTGTATTACTTAGTTCATATGGTGTCTCCCATTGGGTTCCCCACAAAGTAGACCCGAAACAAAGACTTAAGGGCAGGTAATTTGAGAAACACAGTTAGGTAGTGGGAACATGAGGCAGGAAAGGACGGAAAATCAGTCAAGAGTACATGAAAGAGTGGGGTACCAGTGTGGGTAAATGGGGCACAAGCCTGATGGGGCCCTCTGAGAAAATATAGAATATACTCCAGAATTGCCCAGCTGAGAAGGGAGCAAGCTGGGATATTTTTCCATGAATTCCTATTCCTCATTGGTTGAAGGTAATTCCTGAAAACACTAAATCCCCATCATTTGAGGCCTGCCACACTCAAAGAGCCAGGCAAATTCCTATGGCCAAAGAAAGTCCTCAGGCAAAGAACTCAGGTTCTTTTTTTTTTTTTTTTAAGATTTTATTTATTTATTTGACAGAGATAGAGACAGCCAGAGAGAGAGGGAACACAAGCAGGGGGAGTGGGAGAGGAAGAAGCAGGCTCACAGCAGAGGAGCCTGATGTGGGGCCCGATCCCACAACGCCGGGATCACGCCCTGAGCCAAAGGCAGACGCTTAACCGCTGTGCCACCCAGGCGCCCCAGAACTCAGGTTCTTGAGGTAAGGAGCCCTCCACATATGGGAACATTGTCCACTGAAGCTTAAGAAGACCTCGGGAGATATAAGAGGGGCACCAAGAGCATGTGTTAAGGGTGATATTTTATAAAGTCCCACAGGAGCATCAGAGGCTATGGCACCCGGACGTATCTGAGAGCAACTGCGTTAGCACTGCTTCACAGCTACTTTTAGAGTCTGTGCCATGAGAACACCTTCCCGTTAAGACCTCAAGGCATGTGAACAAGAACAGAGTTCCAGAATTATACAAAATTATACTACAACTTCTCCTTGAGTTGTTGAAAGATTACAGAAAAATATTACATCCCTTATTTTGTTAGTAAGCACTTTTAAATGTTAAATATTTTCCAATTAAATATTTTAAAATTTTATCACTGAAGACATTTCTGAAAATGTTATTCAGAAAAATGTAGGGAAATACTTTCCAGCAGCTTGCTTTATGTTTTAAAAACACCTCTTTTCAACTCCTTGTGCAATAAATTTTATTTTAAAGGTATTCAAGTTAGTAAACTGTCAAGTTCAGAATCATATACTGGAAAAGTCATAAATGTTTACCAACAGTTGTATACTACACAATGGAATATTATTCAACCATAAAAAAAGATGAACTCTATCATTTGCAATAACTTGGATGGACCTAGAGGGTATCATGCTAAGAAAAATAAGTCAGAAAGAGAATATGCTTTCACTTATATGTGGAATCAAAAAAAAAAAAATAAACAAAAGGAATGAATAAATAAACCAAAAAACAGAATCAGACCTATTAATACAAAGAATAAACTTGATGGTTGCCAAAGAAATGGGTAAAGGGGAGTTGGAGACACTGGCTTCTGGTTATGGAATGGATAACTCATGGGAATAAAAGCTACGGCACAGGGAATACAGTCAATGGTACTGTAGTAGCACTGTGTGGTGACAGATGGGAGCTACGGTGAGCATAGCATAACATATAGAGTTGTTGAATCACGATGTTGTATACCTGAAAGTAATGTAATATTGTATGTCAGCTATACTCAAAACAAAAAAAGTTTATGAACATTTGAAATGCCAACAGACTACAGTACTTTTTAATGTTTGAAATTTTTAAATAGTTGAAAGGATTTCAGAAATAAAAACGGACAAAAACACAAATGTTGGGGAACCAGCACCATGGCGTCTGGCTGCAAGATTGGCCCGTCCATCCTTAACAGCGATTTGGCCAACTTAGGGGCTGAGTGCTTCCGGATGCTGGACTCTGGGGCCGATTATTTGCACCTGGATGTAATGGACGGTCCAGTGTTTATGCTCATGAAATCTTCTTACTGGAAGACGAAAATATTGACTATCAAATCCTATCACAGTTGAAGCAGTGCTGTTTTTCTGAGCAGCTATTCATTCCAGTGACTAAAATCCATTCTGCAGAATATTCCAAGAGGTTAGAAATTGGTGTGTATAACTGCATTCTTAGTGATGGAATTTAAAGGTTAGTGTGGTAAAATACCATTTTTACTGGGAGACTTGATTTTTATAAAGTAAAAATACAGCTGTATTAAGGTTATAAACAGAAATGTGTCTTAAAGCCTAATGAAGGTGTACTAGCTACTATGAAAACATGTTTTTTTCTGCATTTTAAATCTTCTCGTTTCTTGGTTTTCCAAAGCAAGGGAAGTCCTTATTCCTGTCTCATGTCATTTTTTATTTGTGTGTGCACATGACAATATGAGTAGAATGGAACTTGTGAAAAATCTAACTTGAATCTGGCTTAGGATGGCACACTGTATTCTTCTTAAACACCTATTTTTTTACTTTGCACCTTATATTTGATACGTAAAAACTGTAGAAACAGTGTATGAAGCCCAGGGATTTCCGGTGGTCTGTTCTAAAGTGCAGGTATAGATTTCATCAAGGTGTTTTGTCAGCTCTGTTGGAGAGGCAGGTTATACAGTGATCCGCACCTGTCCCTTTTCTTACCATTCTTAAGGACATAATGTTGTGCTAGCTCTTAGCAGAGAGGAAAGGAAAGCCTTTATTTGGAAGTAATATTTAGCTGAATCTGGACTCTTCTTTCCAACTATTTGACTTCAGCAAATCAAATCAGCCAGTCTCTCTGCATATCTGTTAACTGATTTATACGTCGAATGTAATCATAATAACCATGCAGGGTTATGTTGAGCATTAAAAGAGATCGTATGCTATAAAAAAAAAAAAAACACACACAAATGTTGTGTTCATATGTGCCCATTGGGCATATTGTGCCACATATTTAAAATTTTTAAATGAAAAAGATGTTCCAAAATGCTATGGCATAAACCATTTTCTCAATTAGAGTTCATTTCCATAGGGCTCTAAAAATAGCAGTCTTTGATAATGTGAAGCATAAATTTATCATTCACCCTACAATTTATCTTTTCTCTTTTTAAGTAAACACTGGGATTTCTGTTTTCAGAAACTGAATAACCATCAAAGTAAGCCTGAGTGTCTGAAAAATATTCTGCACTTGAGTGTGCCTGGTTTCTATAATGAAAAGATGCACTCAACTCATAGCAATTTTATCAGATCTGAACGTTTGGAAAGATACTCCCATTACCAGACTATGCACCACCATCACCACCTCCACTGGAATTACATAAATATATTTAGCACTAAGATGGAAGTTTAAAAAAAAAAAGTCTACAATGCTGTTCTTTAGACCTGAAGAACTTAGATCTTGACCAAACATTCAAGACATTTTTTTAAAAACTCTAGAATCTAGATAGATACATGTGTGACCTACCAATAAAGGCTGCCACAAGTCATGATCACGGTCTTTCAAGACAGTGGTTCTAGGGGTACCTGAGTGGCTCAATCAGTTAAGCATCTGACTTCAACTCAAGTCATGATCTCAGGGTGTTGGGATCCAGCCATGTGTGAGGCTCTCTGCTCAGCAGGGAGTCTGCTTGTCCCTCTCCCACAGCCCCTACTGGAGCTCTCACACTCTCTCAGATAAATAAATAAAATGTTAAAAAAAAAAAAAAAAGACAGTGGTTCTATGTTGGGTTTAATCTCCACCATATTTAGAAGAACTCTAATGTTTGTTATAAACCCTCAGTGCAAGTAAGATAACTTCAGGTCTGAAAATGGCCAGCTCTGTTCTATTGTATTCTTACAAATGAAATGCATTGAAATTAGGGAGAGAACTTTAGTTGAAGTGGATCTGCTAAATATCAAATGACAATTTACCAGTAACAAACTCTCATTTGTCTCAGGAGAAGAATTATTTTTATCTTCAAGTGCAAAATTTCAGTATCAACTCTACAAGTCATTGCAAATGTTTAGGCCAGTTGTAAAGCTGGGGAATCCGTCTACAAGACCACCTCACTTCTGACATCAATTTCAAGTTTGTGGGGTTCCCAGAACCACCCTCAGTTTTGATACTTTGCTAAAAAGACTCAAGGGACTCACTGGAAGTTGTTGCACTCTTGATTGTGGTTTATGACAGGGAAAGAATAGAGATTAAAATCAGCCAAGGAGAGAAATGCATAGGACAGAGTCCAAGAAAAGTAGCAAGCATGCAGCTTTCAGTTGTCCTCTCCCCAAGGAGTCAGGACAGCATTGTTTTCCCAGCATTAATGTGACAATATGTCCAGAGTATTGCTAACCAAGGAAGTTCACTTCAGCCTTGATGTCCAGAGTGTCTATTTGGGGTCCATCACATAGATGATTAACTGCCCAGGTGGCTAATCTCAATCTCCATGTGACCCAAACCTCCCACCCTATGTCATACTATTACTACCTGGAGTGTCCAGGCTCTATCCTCAGACTATCTAGTGTGGTAGCCCATACTGTAAATCACATGTTTAGACTACCCAGTGTAATCTAGAGCCTCTAGGCTGATGAAGACATTCCTATCAAGCATGAAATTCTCTCTCCCTCTCCCTTTGCTCCTCCCCCCACTTACACTCTGAATTAATTAACTGAGTAATTAATTAAAACCATCAGTTGCATTTTTTACTTATTTTAAAATAAATAAGTTACTTCAGTTACCAAATAAAAATAAAGCTAATTTTTAAGTTTTGCTTAGAAAGAAAAATGAGTAAGAAGGAAAAAAAGAAGAGGAGTCAGATCATATGTGTGTCCTTACATTTACCTTGCATTTTAATGTCATCACTACCAACAGATTTTATTTTCTTCTTTAAAATGGGAAAATGCCACAAATAGGAGGAAATTAAAGAGACACAGCAATCAAATGTAATATGGGACTCTGAACTGGACCCAGGAACAGAAAATGAACACTAGGGTTAAAACTGGTGAAATTTCAGTAAAGTCAGTCATTTACTGTTAAGTATTACTCTTGGGTATTACACCAATGTTAATTTCCTGGTTTTCATTGTTGTTATAATTCTCTCAGTTGTTACTATTAGGGAAAGCTGGGTGAAAATGAATGTGAAAACCCTTGTATTTTCTTGCAATTTTTCTGTAAGTCTAAAATTATTTCAAAATAAAAAGTTCAGGGTGCCTGGGTGGCTCAGTCAGTTAAGTGTCTGACACTTTTTTTTTTTTTAAGATTTTATTTATTTATTTGACAAAGACAGAGAGAGACAGCCAGCAAGAAAGGGAACACAAGGGGCGCCTGGGTGGCACAGCGGTTGAGCGTCTGCCTTCGGCTCAGGGCGTGATCCCGGCGTTACGGGATGAACACAAGCAGGGGGAGTGTCTGCTGGGAGCCTGCTTCTTCCTCTCCCACTCCCCCTGCTTGTGTCCCCTCTCTCACTGACTGTCTCTATCTCTGTCAAATACATAAATAAAATCTTAAAAAAAAAAAAAAAGAAAGAAAGAAAGGGAACACAAGCAGGGGGAGTGGGAGAGGAAGAAGTAGGCTCCCAGCAGAGCAGACAGCCTGATGCAGGGCTCCATCGCAGGACCCTGGGCACGCCCTGAACAGAAGGCAGACGCTTAACTACTGAGCCACCCAGGTGCCCCAAGTGTCTGACTCTTGATCTCAGCTCAGGTCTTGATCTCAGGGTCGTGAGTTCAAGCCCGCACTAGGCTCCACACTGGGTGCGTAGCCTACTTAAAAAAGAAAAACTTAGGGGCGCCTGGGTGGCACAGCGGTTAAGCGTCTGCCTTCAGCTCAGGGCGTGATCCCGGCGTGATGGGATCGAGCCCCACATCAGGCTCCTCCGCTATGAGCCTGCTTCTCCCTCTCCCACTCCCCCTGCTTGTGTTCCCTCTCTCGCTGGCTGTCTCTCTGTCGAATAAATAAATAAAATCTTTAAAATAAATAAATAAATAAAAGAAAAAAGAAAAACTTAAAAGAAAAAAGTTTAAAATGATCTATCTCTGTTTATTCAAGGATTCTTTAAAATAATCATTTTAATCTTTTTGGAGGTCAACCAACTCTTTGATGAAAATTAAGTACTATCTGCTCCAAAAGTTCACTTACGCCATTTTGCAAATTCACAGACCCATGTGGCACACATCCACGGGCCCCCAGTGAAGAACCCTGGCTCCCAGGGCTGTAGCTAGGACTTGGGTGTAGCAGGAAGTGACATCCAACAGATGATCTGAGCAGGAACAACTTCTACCTCTCACCTGTGTTCCCATTCATCCCTTAATCGTCTGGCTGCTTGGGGGCACCTTCCTACAAAATGGGCTGACAGAAACACAGTACTTCATGATCCCTCTTGACATCTCCTCAGAAGGGTCATTATGAAAGGACTACACTCACCCACACAACAAAGTGCACCTCCTCTTTCTGGACCAAGCAGCACCATAAATATATCCTAAAGGGATCCCTAAAGGCAGCCCCATTAAGTGCTACCAAACAGAATAATCAGCTCTGGGCATTAGAGCCTCAGTAGGAAAGGACGGCCTGGGCCCTAGCACTGGAAATAGACACAAATATATACTGCGTGGGGCATCAATCCCGACCCCAAACTTCCCCTCCCATCTTCTGCTTTATAAGTAACTCCACTAAAAAACTCAATGAAGAAAGGCATAACCAGTTACATGGTAGAAATAAATGGCAAGAATAAAAATCTGTCTGAACTCAGCACAAATAGTCCCCACAAAGATGAATGATTCAGATTTGAATAGCTGCAAGAGTTAAAAAGTTACAAAAGCTAAGATGCACACACTAGGCATCATTAATGCCATTATTAGTATCAGGTAAGAACAGTGAGATCAAACACAAGACGTATTTGCTCAAAAGAACAGAAGCAGCTGTAGAAAACAGGAATGGCTTGTCCAACGAGAGACCATGATGACTTCCAGCCCTGAGAATTAGCTAGCAAGTCAAGAGACACGTGGATGGCTCTAGCTAAGAATTCAATCTTTCCAAAGAATTGCACTAATGCACAGATCCTTTTCTTTCTGGTAGATTCAGTCCCTCAAGTCTGGCCACTGGGCAAAAAGGCCTGAGAGACAGCCAGCTTTCTCAAGCACTGGCCTCCATGATGGACATAGAGGGATGGTTTTGGAGGAATGGGAAGGCTGGTTAGTTCAGTGAATGTACAGAAGAGTGGTATGGAAGACATAAAACACAGTTGTTGAAAATGACTAAAGGGGCTTGCATTTCTGATACAGACTAGAATAAACACAGACTTGAAACATAACGGAAATTGTTCTAATAAACTCTTCTAGGAGGACAGATTCTACCACTCTAGACCCAAAGACTGTTCACAACTATGGCAGCAAGTGAAGGACTAGCTTTCCTTGAGCATTAAGCCATCTCATGGAAACTTCTGGGGCAACAACTCCCTTCAAAGAAACCAGAAGTCCTTTCCAAGTCAATAATTCACTTTACAAACTTGGATGTTGCAGCTTTCATTCCACATTTACGATACAATTATCTGACTTTTTTTCCCTGGGGAAAATATTCCAGCCATAATATGTACATTTTTAGTACTTTTTGATACATATCACCAAATATCTAATCAAAATGACTGTCTCAATTTACACATGGGTGAAAATGTCCATTACCCTAGTCCTTTCACAAGTTTTGCCATTCATTAGTTAGGGAAAAAAAATTTCCTGTTTCACCTGGCATTTTAAAAAGATTAATAGCAAAACGAGTATTTTCTTTAATTCTATTTTTTTCTTTTGTGAGTTGCTGTCCTTTGCCAAATTTCCATTGAAATTTTTTTGTATGTTATCTTTAAATATGACAGTTATTAATATTTTCCCAGCTTGTCATATATTAACTTCATAAAAGGTGTTGACACACAGAAGTGCTGGATTTTAATGCAGTCAAATCCAGCAATCTTATTCTTTATTGTTTCTACCTTTGTTACCATGGTTAGGAAAGCCTTTCCCATGCCAAGATTATAAAAGCATTAAGCCATACATTCTTCTGGGCCTTTTGCGGATCTGGGTTTTACATTTTACATTTAATCCATCTGGAGACTATCTTGGCTATAATAAGGTAAATATTTAACTTTCCTTTTTTCCCAAATGGTTAACCTTTTGTCATAATACCATTTATTGAATTATCTGTCCTTGCCTAATGTTTTGAAATACATGCGAAGCGGGAGAATAGTTCTTTGGCAATTTTTTAAATCTACACTACTGACACCATCACCCTGCTCCCCCCACTTCCTGCTGAGTGTGGGCCTTAAGTTGCTGATGGTGGCTGAAGACTGGGCCCCATTTAGGATCTGGGTGAAGACTGCTAAGCATCTAGGGAGCATTAGGTCTCATCAACTCCAGTCCCAACTGCTTTCTCCCGGATGTCCATTTAGTATGCCCACTTTCCCAGGATTCCTTAAGAAAATTTATGCAGATTTGTGTGAGAAAAGTAACTACGAGTCCCTTTTATAGCCACCTTTTCCCACCAAAGTTTTGTCATCTACTTTCATGGTGGGATGTGAAACTTGCCCTAATGCCCACGGCTGATCCTGACCTCAACAGAGCCAATATGCCCAGAGTGACTTCTAGGCGCCTAGTGCTGTTTATCAGCAGGAGAAATGACTCCTCGTGTTTGAGAGGTAATACACACAGTCCTACTGACCCAGCCTGGGGAAAGAAGAAAGCAGAGACACTCATACAGCAGACACGAGGATTGGCCTTTGCTGTGTGCTTCCTGGGCTTTAAAAAAGTGAAAGTATCTGGTTGTTCAGAAAGGAGAGAGAGAGAGAACAGTGGCTGTGCCCTGTCCCCTGGTGCCCTACCCCTTTCTCTCCCTGACTCTGGAACCAATGACAGAAGGAGGCACCACAAGGACCTCCACAGTGATGCTGAAGGGCCTGGGGGGGGGGGGGGGGGGGGACATGANGCAGTTTCCACTGCACACTGACGGACCTTTCTGTGAGGCAGCTGCTAGCCCAGGTTTTAAGAAAAGCGGTGTGTTTGTTTCTCAGCTAGACTCTCAGCTCCATTCCTAGGAGAAGGGAGTGTTGTCTTGTCTATGTCTTTGTCCACAACACCCAGCACAGCACCTGACACTTAAAATGGGCTCGGCACAGACAGATTCAATTGAACTTAAGTAATGATGTGTTATTAGTAATGACTAACATTTAAGAAACAACTTATTACTTACACTTTGTATACCCTGTCAAATTAATTTTTTTGTTCTGTTTTGCTTAACAGATGGCTGTGGGGTAGAAGAAAAGGGCGTAGCAAGAGGAAGATGGCTTTATGAAGCCCTCCATTCAAGAAGCCAAACCAATCTCCAAGTAGGAGCTCTGGAGCAGGGAGCCGGAAGAGAAGTACAATGAGCAAGAGAGCTCCAGGGAAAAGGAAAGCAATGGTGATTCTAAGGAGGAAGGAGTCCCAGGCAACAGCAGCCTCAGTCATCAGGAACTTTAAAGCCATTCTTCCCTGTCCAAATTCCCTCTTGGGGAGAGGCCAGGATCCTATAAAAGTACATTTGAAGGAGGATTAGGGCATTTTTAGAGAATCTTTATCTCACAGATAGTGGTGGAGCCGACTCGCAAATTCAAGACAAGTATCTTACTGTAGTGATCTGAAAGGAATAGCTCTACACCAGACCCAAGTATCCTCCTCCCAGCCCCTCGAAATTCTCCAGCTGTCAAATTCTTCCCCAGTCTCTGCTTGAAAGATTTTCTCCTAGCTTCAGAGCCTTAACTACAGAATACTGAGTCCTTGCTCAAGCAGCGGCTCAACACATAACCCCTAAGCTGCCAAGGCTTTTCTCCCCCAAGACTTTGTTTCCTTCCACCAAACCTTCAAGAACCCTGGATTCCCGATTTCCTGGCCCAGAGGACGTCTTTACTAGGCTGCTATTCCAGGCCTAGCTAATCTGAGCGGCTGCGTGGCTCCCGCACTCCCGGGACTACGTCGTTGGACAGGGGGCTTCCGCTTAGAGGCCGAAGGGAATCCGACTGAGGGCCCCGCCGGGTCGGGATCTTTAGAGGACGAGCAGCAGGGCGCGCCTCGGAACTACGTTTCCCACAGTGCTCCGAGAAGCCAGGACGGCCAAGGCCCGGGACGCGGCGGGCGGGCTCGCGCGCAGCCTCCTGGGAGTTGTAGTTCAGTCCGCTCGCGCCGGCGCTGCTGTGGGCTCGGCGCCGGCCTTTGTCTGTCTGCGGGCGCGCGCCGCTGCGGTGAGTGAGGCCGCCGGCCGGGTCAGTGCGCCCGGGCAAGGCGGGGCCGTGTGGGCGGGCCGCCGCCCCCGGGGCCCTCCGCGGCCCCCGCGGCCCTGAGCAGGCCTGGCCGGCCTGAGCCCCGAGGGAGGCCACCGGCGAGGGGAGAGGCGTGCGGCCCGCAGAGAAGGGTCCAGCTGGACCGGAGAGCGGGGTGCTGAGGTCCAGCACGCAGGGCGGGCCCGGGGGGGCCTGAGCGGAAGGGGAGAGTGTGCCCGCGGGAGCAGGGGCCCCTGCGACCGCCGCTCCGCAAGACATAGCATGGGTGAAGGCCCCGGACCCTGGAGACGCGGGAGGGGGAAGGCCACAGGCAGGTGTGCCCAGGAGCCTGCAGTGAGGATTTCACAGCACGGTCGGGGGAAAATGTTCTCTCTCTAGGGAGGGGGGATAGGAGACAGGACAGACTTGTCAGGGTGGAGAATGGGAGAAAGGACAAAATGAGTTCAGATGTGTGGAGAAAATAATCACCCCTACCCTCATCTAAACCTCAGACTATTGCCCAAGATGTTCCAGAGACAGCAGAGTTTACCCTCTCTGCTAGGGCTCTCCTGAGGACTCTCAACTTTAGGCCTTCAGTCTGTAGGTCGTACAGATTCTTCACATTTGGTTCTCCGAAGAGCTGCCTGATATGCCAGTTTTGTTAACCTAGTTAGTGAGGAAATAGAGCCAGGGCTGTTTGGTTACTTGACCAAGGTTGTATAGGGGGGAGGGGAAACTGAAGGCAAGAAACCAAGTCTCACGGCCTAAATCTGAGTTTTCCCAAAGGATAAATAGCCTTTCTGATAGGAACAGCAAAACCAATTTTCTATTAATAAAGCCACTTCAAAATCTTCAGGAAATTATTTCCTCAGATTTGTGACCTAGGGAGAAAAATAAAACTATCTCCCTTTATTAACCGAGGCAGTTCCTGAGACACAGCTGAGTTGTTACTTGTTGGACGATCTCATAGCATGTGGAGAGGCAAAGCTATAAATTCTACCCATTGTTCTGACCAAACTATTTGTGGATTCCCCAGGAACAGAGTCCAACCTTAGGCAGCAGGTTTCATGCACTTTCCAGGGACTCTGGATGGATGTGCAGTTGTTGAGTAACACCTTGAACTAACAAATGAATGTCCTGTAGCATCTTGGCACTCTCATAGAGGATTCCTTTGTAGCTTCTACTCCAAATTGGAGGTGACGCCTCCAAATACAAGTTTAAAATGCCTCTCCAGCCAAAACAAATGTGGCAGAATGTACAGTTGTGAAGACCAGTTGCTTAGGTTAACAAAACAATTGTAGCATCACACAACTATTTCATTAAATCAGGAGGCCAGCATTTTGATGAGACATATTGGAGGGAAATAAAGATTATGTACTGAACCACTGCATAAAGTATACAAATTTAGTAATTAAGGTCCTAAAGAAGAAAATACTCAAAAAAAAGAAAAGGGTAGAAAAAGATAGTATGGAGCAAGAGGATTCCTAGGATCTTGAAGAGTAGTAAAGTCTGGTTAAACATTGTTACATTCTGTTCCATTTTATAAAAATTCTCACGAGCTCTTTAGTGATGAGAAACTAGAGAATTGTCTAGTTTAAGGGCACAGACTCTGGATCTCGAAAGTCTTGAATCTGATCCTTTGCCCACCCTGGACTCCTTAGTGGCTCTGAGAATTTGGGCAGGTTACTTATCCTATTTGTAGTGCCTTGGGCTTGGTTTTGGGAGTCTGAAGTTCTTCCTCTTCCAAGAATTGACAAATATTTACATTTATAATTGGTATTCTCATATCTTAAAGAATAAGGGAGGGGTGGGTCTGGATCAGGGGCCTCCTAAATATTGTTAAAAGGTAAACATATGAGATCTCTTGTTTTGTCTTTATAACCTGGGGAGAAGTGGAGCCATTACATCAGGCAATCCAGATTTCCTCCATTTACTCATACCCCATATTGGAGCTCCTGTTGACTTTATCCTTCTCACTTATCAATTCTCCTGCCTTCTCCTGTTTGTTTTTGTTTTTCTGTTTTTTGTTTGTTTGTTTTTTCCTCCTTAGGTGTTCAAGAATAGCCCATGGAAGAATCATATGAAGAGGTGGTGATTAAGGTCATACAGCAGGCGTGGACATGTTTGGATTTCCAACAGCTACCCTGCTGGACTGTCATGGAAGATATGCGCAGAATGTAGCATTTTTCAGTGAGTGAGTTGGTTGATCACTGAGATGCCCTCAAATCACAATATTTAGTGTCCCTTTACTCAAGTACTGGTCAGCAGGCTGAGGAAGCAGAGGAGACATTACTTTGGAAGAGTTCACCATTCCTGGGGGTTATAGGGAAAGCCTGCAAGCTAGAATTAGAAATAGCAGTAGAAACAGAGCAAGAGAATGCTCTTGATATAGAGATAGTTTTGAGGTAGTCTCTGAGAAAACGAATGAGCAGCTTTACATCTCGGCATAATCATTGAATAAGGGTAAGGCAAGAAAAAAATCTTCCTAGGATGACTCCAAGAAAACTGTTTATAGTGATGAATGGACCTATAATTAAAGTGCAGTAGGAGGCTCAGATGTGGGGCAGTATGGAAAACACTGTCACCATCTGCATAGGAAGTGTTTGAGAATAACTTCCAAACCAAAATTGATTTCAGTTCCACCACAGCTTAGTAGACTGAAATAGCATGGATATTAAAGGGGAACATTCCTTGGATCAGATTCTATAATTGTCCTAGCTTGATCTATGGTATCAGACAAATTATTTAACTTCCTTGAGCTCCAGGCTCTTCATCTGTAAAATGGGAAAATAAACTCTACCTTGCAGGGTTACTGGGACTAGAGATAATAGATATAATGTATCAAAGATTCTGACATATATTTTCTGATGTCATGGAGCTTACTCCACTGTCAGGAAAACAAATTGAACCAGAGATGGATTTCTCATGTATTGGTCTCTTCAGGGCCCTCTTACCTACTTTTATACTTTTTCTTAATGGAGTGCCTCCAAAATTTTAAAGCTTTAGGCCCTACACAACCTGGATTCATACCTATGTTGGAGTCAGATAAAACTTGGTTATGGGGCTCTATTTGGTCCTATATAGTTTTCTTCATTTTCTGAGCCTATATTCTTATCTATAAAATGGAGATAATCATGTCTACCTTACCAGATTCTTTGGGAGGCTAAATTAAACTAAATTTAGAGGCAGTATACTACTGTGGAGCATGCCTGTGTTTAAACCCCAACTCTGCACTTAGCTAACTGCAAGATCTGTGACAACCTCCCTATGCTTTCATTTCCTTCTCTGTAGCAATCTCATAGGACTGTTTTCAGGATTAAATTATCTATCCAGAGTTCATAGTATGTGTGACACATAATAAGCATTCAAAGCATTGTTTCTTTTTTCCCTATTCTTCTCACTCAGCATATTGGTGCATCTTACATGACTTCCCTCTCATTTTACCAGATGTGATGACAGAAGCCCACCACAAATATGATCACTCTGAGGCCACAGGATCCACAAGCTGGGATTTCCAGAATTCTTTCAGAAGAGAGAAGCTGGAACAAAAATCCCCAGAGTCTAAGACACTACAGGAAGATTCACCTGGAGTGAGACAGAGGGTCTATGAGTGTCAGGAATGTGGAAAATCCTTCAGGCAAAAAGGTAGTCTAACCCTGCATGAAAGAATCCACACTGGTCAAAAGCCCTTTGAGTGTACCCATTGTGGAAAAAGCTTCAGGGCCAAAGGCAATCTTGTTACACATCAGCGAATACACACAGGAGAGAAGCCCTATCAGTGCAAGGAGTGTGGGAAAAGCTTTAGTCAACGAGGTAGTCTGGCCGTTCATGAAAGACTCCATACCGGACAGAAACCCTATGAGTGTGCTATTTGTCAGAGAAGCTTCAGGAATCAAAGTAACCTTGCTGTTCATAGAAGAGTTCACAGTGGTGAAAAGCCCTATAGATGTGATCAGTGTGGAAAAGCCTTCAGTCAGAAAGGAAGCTTAATTGTTCACATCAGAGTCCACACAGGCCTAAAACCCTATGCCTGCACACAGTGCAGGAAGAGTTTCCACACCAGGGGCAATTGTATCCTGCATGGCAAAATCCACACAGGAGAGACACCCTATCTGTGTGGCCAGTGTGGGAAAAGCTTCACTCAGAGAGGGAGTCTGGCTGTGCACCAGCGAAGCTGCTCACAAAGACTCACACTTTGACCACCCTCTTCAAAGGAAGTTCTCTTTATGAATTAAAAGTAAAAAAAAAAAAAAAACAAAACCTCAGACCAAGCAACCTATCCGATTCTATGGAATGAATGGAGACTTTCAAAAAGACCATCATTGGGTAGGACAAACTGACTTTTCTCCTTTCCCCCAAATGAGTATGAAAAATAAATGTGTTGTTTATTATCATTATCACATATGTTTCATAATTTGTCAGTTTATTTTGACCTAAGTTCCCAAAGTACCTCCATTAATCTAGTGTATACTTCGGAGATGTTCTATGAATAACAGATAACAGATTTTAAATCTGTAGTTGACATCGTTAGTTTTTGTTTTTTAAATCAACCTTTTATGAATCCCAAGATCTTTTCTTTACACATTCAAATCAATCTTGTATTGGATTTAAGAAAGGAAGAATTCATCCCAAAGAGCTTGGTAGCGAATCTTTATCATCTAGAGAGGTAAATTATATCAAAGATCTTTGGGCACAGAAATGCTTTAGAAATACTATGCGTTTGAATAGTAATATAATATTGCTCCCAAAGATACCCTGATACCATTTGAAGATGTATACAAGAATGCTGATATCCCAATTCATAATAGTCATAAACTGGACAAAACCCAAAATATCCAACAATAGGTAAGGTAATACATTGTGGTGTGTTCATATAATGAAATATGACAACAATAAAAAATAACATACACTGATACATGCAGTAATATGGAAGACTCTCAAAACTTTATGTTGAGTGAAAGAAGACACACACCAGGAAAAACTAATCTAATAGAACTAATAGAATACTGATAGTGGCTAACTACGGGGGTAGGGAACTGGGTAAGGACTGACTTGAAAAGGGCACAAGGCAACATTATAGAGTGAAAACATGCTCTAAACCTTAGTTCAGGTGGTGGATGCATGGGTCTGTACAATTGTCAAAATTCACTAAACTCAGCAGTTAAGAGTCTGCATTTTCTTATCTGTAAGGAATACTTCAGTAATGAGGCAGTTTAAAAATACCGCACACACACACACACACACAAATACTGCACACAAGTTCTTTAACACTTACCTCATAAAGAGATGGGGGTCTGTCACCTCCACTTGAGTTTGGGTAGGCTTGTGACTGCTTCAAACACAAAAAACGGAATTGATGCTATATGATTTCCAAGAATAAGTCTGAAGAGCTCTTTAAAGGTGTGAAAAGTTTCTGCATGATTCTCTTGAGACACTTACTCTGGAGAAAATCAGCTGCCATGTAAAAAAGTCTATATTGAGGCCACTATGATGGACAAGCTGCATATAAGTGCTCTAGTTGACAACTTCAGCTGAGCTCCAACAGACAGGCAGCAACAACTACCAGCCATGTGAGTGAGTTATTGTAGATGTCCAGCCAAGTGTAACCTTCAGATGACTGGAGCCCCACATCACATCTGACCAAAACTGTATGAGAGACCCCCAAATAAGAACAGCCTTCCCAAATTCCTAACACACAAAGTCATTAGAGAAATCAAAAGTTATGGTTTTAATACCATGAAATATTTAGGTTATTATACAGCAATAATAGAACATAACGTATTTTCTAAAATGATAAGATACTGTGAAAAGAAAAGGAAAAATCTGGGAGAACTACTCGAGATTTACTTACTGATTAAACTAAAACAGGAAATTATGATTCATGATTCATCAGAAAGCTTAAGATTTAAAAGTAAACATTTTTGACAAAACAGAAGGCAAGGTATAGATTAGTTAACCCAGATACAAGTTACGTGAAGAAGTAAATGCTGGTCTCCAGCAGTCCTGCACGACAAGAAATTTATTAGATACTTCAGTAACAATGAGGCAGTTTCAAAACATTTCCCACAAGTTCTTTAACACTAATATCATGAAGAGATGGAGATCTGCTTCACGTCCACTTGAATCTGGGTAGGCTTGTGACTGCTTCAGACACGAAAAAACAACTGATGGGACATTACTTCCAAGAATAGATCTGAAGAGCTCTTTAAAGGTGTGAAAAGTTTCTGCATGATTAGATAGACAGATACATACATACATATCTATATATAGACATCTTAAAATCCTGGTTCTGCAGAAAATAAATTAGTAAACAGAGTAAATAGGTCAGAAAATCTAAAAGATCTTTAAAAATATTCTTCCTATTTTTTATACATATATTATTAAATTTCTTCAAAGATTGTTGGCTGTTTCTATTAAAGTAAAAACAAAAGAGGGTTCTAGTTTAAGAGGACAATGCAGGAAGATCCTGGATTCACCTCCTCGCACAGATACACCTAATCAATAGCTACCTGTGGAACAATTTCCTCTAAAAAATAAAAATAAATTTAAAAAATTAAATTAAAAAAACCACCTAAAAACTTGCTAAGTGACTCCTACAAATAACACAAATAAGAAAAAACTCACATTGAAGCTGGTAGGAGAGGCTGAGACAATTGCCATAAATCCCACCCCTGGTGCAGCAGCCTACAATCAGGAGAGAACCCACAACCTGGAGCTCCTTTCTGAGGAGTAAAGAGTTTGAGCCTCAAATTGGGTACTCCAACTTCTAAGACTTGAGACATGACTCCCCCAAACAACTATCTTTGAAAACCAAGAGGACTCACGTTCATGAGACCCACAAGGCTAGAGTGAACTGAAAAACAGCTCTTAAAGGGCTCTCACAGTTGGACTCACCCCAAGGACCAGCACAGAAGCAGCCAATTGAAAGGCGCTCAGACTTCATGTGAAAGAAGCTTATTTTCTTAAAGTGATGGCCTGAGGCACAGGCATCTAATTTAACACACACCTAGGGGACTTGCATCTCCAGGGATAGAAGACAGCTGGCACCATCTTTCCATTGTTCCTCTGCCTCACTTCAGCTCTCTGGTGTTTCCCAGAAAAGAGCTTATACCTGCCTCTGGCACACCAATTCTTGCAGCTGTGGCCTAGGGGAACAACTCTAGTCACCTGGCTCTGGTAGCAAGTGGGGCTTGTCCGCAGGACTGTAACCAGTGGGGAAATAACTTCTTAACAGGCTACCACCCTCAAAGCACAACAAGAGAAAACAGACCAAGGCACTCAGTCTTTCCATAAAAGAGGCCTATTAGCTTATCTTCATAGCTGTGGCCTGAAGGGCAGGATTCTAATTAAACATACAAGGACACACTAAAATTCTCTCCAGAGACCTCAGAGGGCAGTCATTATCTTCATTGTCCCTCTGCTGTGCTCCACAGCACCAGTATTTCTCAGAGATGTGCTTGTACATGTCGCTGGTATGCTGGTTTTTATGGGTGCCACCCAGAGGACACCCCTTAGATTGTCTTTCTCTGGTGGCCAACAGGGCTTGTGTTCCTGTATCCCATGGGACTGTAACAAAGAGACAATTCTTGGCTGGCTACAAACCCTAAGGCACTGTGCAGAAAAGAGACTGAAACACACCCCCAGTCTTTCCGGGAAAGAGACCTATTTGCTTGTTCTGGAACATCAGCCTGAGTGGCAGGTTTCTGGTTTGGCAAACTACTAGATGCCTACTGAGATACACTAAGGGATGGGTGCCGGTGGATACCATATTCACACTTTCCCTCTGCCTCACTCCAGGTCACTGTATCTCCCAGAAAGAAACTTTTATACTCCTCTGGCACTTAAATATAAATGACTGCCACCCAGGGGACACTTCCAGTGCATGTACCTTTGGTGGCCAGTGGGAATTACACTTGTGGTCCCACAGGACTGTATATATTTGCATAAGCTAGAAGCTACTGCATGAGCTGAACCTAACTGCCGCTTGATATCCTACTCTTTGGACTCTAACAGGTCTTAGCACACCCTCAGCTACTAGGAGTCACTAAAATAAAATAGGCTGCTTGGACAATCATGAAGGCTTGAGATACAACCAAGAGTTAGGGCAGGGTTGAATAATAAGGTTCATCTACTACACAAGTCCACTTCATCAGGGCTGGGAAAGGTGGCTGTTTCAGCCGTGCATAGAAACCAACACAGAGAGATGAAAATGAAGAAACAGAGGAATATGTTCTAAATGAAAGAACAAGATAAAACCTCAGAAAAAAAGTCCTTAATGAAACGGAGATAAGTGATTTACCTGATAAAGATTCCAAAATAATAGTCATAAAGATGCTCACTGAATTTGGGAGAAGAATGCATGAACACAATGAGAACTTAAAAAAAAAAAGATACACGGGGCGCCTGGGTGGCACAGCGGTTAAGCATCTGCCTTCGGCTCAGGGCGTGATCCCGGCGTTGTGGGATCGAGCCCCATCAGGCTCCTCCGCTATGAGCCTGCTTCTTCCTCTCCCACTCCCCCTGCTTGTGTTCCCTCTCTCGCTGGCTGTCTCTATCTCTGTCGAATAAATAAATAAAATCTTTAAAAAAAAAAAAATAAAAAAAAGATACAGAAAATATAAAAAGTCAGAGATGAAGAACACAAGTGGTGAACTGAAAAATATTATAGAGGGCTTAAATAGCAGACTACACAAAGCAGAAGAAAGACTCAGTGAACTTGAAAACAAGGCGGTAGAACTCACCCAATCAAAGCAGCAAAAGGAAAAAAGAATGAAAAACAGGCTACCTTAAGGGACTTATGGGACAACATCATGTAGACTAACGTTCACATTATAGGGGTTCTAGAAGGAGAACAAAAAGAGATAGACGATTGATTGGAAGAAATAATGTCTAGAAACTTCCCTAATCTAGGGAAGGAAACAGATATCCAGAACAAGGAATCCCAGAGTTCAAAATAGAATGAACCCAAAAAGACTCACACCAATACACATTATAATTAAAGCGTCAAAAGTAAAAGACAAGGAGAGAATCATATAATCATCAAGATAAAAACAACTTGTTACATGCAAGGAAACCCCCCCCCCATAAAGGTAACAACAAAAACTTTGTATGCCAGAAGGAGGAAGCTTGGTATATTCGAAGTGCTGAAAGAAAGAAAAAACTGCCAACCAAGACTATCCTACCCAGCAAAAGAAAAAAAAAAAGTCTTTCATAATTGAAAGCAGGATAAAGAGATTTTCAGACCAAAAAAATAAACAAAAAATAAAAGAATTTTCCAGACAAGCAAAAGCTGAAAGGAGTTCATTACCACTAGACCAGCCTTACAAGAAATGTTAAAGGGACTTCTTTAAGCTGAAAAAAAAAGGACACTAATTAGTAACAGGAAAATATGAAACTATAAATCTCATCAATAAGGTAAATAAATGCATAGTAAAATTCAGAAAAAATCTAATGTTGTAAATGTGGTGGATTAATCAATTATAAAGCAAGTGTGAAGGTTAACAGATAAGAGTAGTAAGAATAACTATAATAATTAGTTAAGGGATACACAAAATTAAAAAGTAAAAATGTGGCATCAAAAAGGAAATGTGGTAGGAGTAAAATGCAGAGGTTTAGAATACATTCAAACATCAGTTATCACCTTAAAATAGACTACTATAAGTTGTTACACGTAAGCTTCAGAGAAGGAATTTAAACATACCACCAAAGAAAATAATCAAATCATAAAGGACAAAAGCAAGAGAAGACAGGAACAGAGGAACTAAAAAACAGCCAGAAAACAATTAACAAAATGGCATTAAGTATATCCCTAGCAAATTACTTTAAGTGTAAATGGACTAAATTATCTAATCAAAAAATATAGAGTGGTGGGAGGAGTTAAGATGGCGGAGGAGTAGGGGACCCCTTTTTCAGCCGGTCCCCTGAGTTGAGCTGGATAGGTACCAGACCAGAATGAACATCCACGGAATCAGCCTGAGACGCAGGAAGATACATCTGGATCTCTACAAATGAACATCCAGTGCTGAGTATCGAGGTACGAAGCGGGGAGCCATGAAACTGCACAGATATCGGAAGATAAATGGAAGGGGGAGGGAGCCGCCATGTCCAGGTGCCGGGAAGCGGAAGCCACCTGCACGGGGGAGCGGGCAGACCGCAGACCCGCACCCTTGAGACAGCAGACTGAGACCGTGAGCCAGGAGTGCACGCTACCAAGCATCTCACGGAACTCCGGAACTCCGGTGTGCTCACTGGATCCAGATTGAGACCGGGAGCTCCGAGAGTGCGAGGGGGGCGGCTGGTGGCTGGTGGCTGGCGGGCCACCTGCACCGGGGAGCAGGCGGACCGCGGACCCGCACACTCGAGACAGCAGACTGAGACCGTGAGCTGGGAGCGCGCACCACCAAGCATCTCACGGAACTCCGGAACTCCGGTGTGCTCAGTGGATCCAGACTGAGACTGGGAGCTCTGGGAGCACGCGCGGGGCGGCTGGTGGCTGGCGGCTGGCGGTGTTAGAAACACAAAGGACAGAGATGCGCCGGCCCTGGAAGTGAGGGCTGGGACGCCGGGTGTGGGGCGCACAGCCCGGGATGCTGCCGGGTTGCGCAGCACCAACAGAAACAGAGTTAAAGTGGCCAGAACATCAGTGGAGAATGGGCCGCAATCTCTCTGTTCTGTGACAGAGGCTGAATTTCGGCCGCTGCTGCTCTGACTCTCAGAAGAGGCACAGCAGACCGCCAGGGAAAGCCACCAGAGAACAAAAGCCTGGAAATACCGGCTCACAGCGTGCCCATCCCCATCCCCCCTCGCAGGGGACACGGAGACTCTACCCAAATAGGGTTTCCTGAGTATCGGCGCAGCAGGCCCCTCCCCCAGAAGGCAGGCTGAAAAATCAAGAAGCCCAAAACCGGGGCGCCTGGGTGGCGCAGTCATTAAGCGCCTGCCTTCGGATTAGGGCGTGATCAGAGCGATCCGGAAAGGAGTCCCTCATCGGGCTTCTCCACTGGGAGCCTGCTTCTTCCTCTCCCACTCCCCTGCTTGGGTTCCTTCTTGCTGACTGTCTGTCTCCCTCTCTCAAATAAATAAATAAAATCTTTAAAGAAGAAGCCCACATCCCTAAGATCTCTATAAAACATGGCCTGGGTCCAAGTCAATAATTTGGGCTCTGGACAACCCCGCAATCTCTCCTCATCAGAATGACGAGAAGGAGAAGTCCCCCCCAGCAAAGAAAAGACAATGAGTCTGTGGTCTCTGCCACAGAAATAATAGATATGGATGTAACCAAATTATCAGATATGGAATTCAGAGCAACAATGGTCAAGATGATGAGTAGACTTGAAAAAGTATTAACGAAAATGTTACTGAGAATATAAAATCCCTAAGGGCAGAAATGAAAGCGAATCTGACAGAAATTAAAAATTCTACGAGCCAAATGCAGTCAAAACTAGAGGCTCTGACGGCCAGGGTCACTGAAGCAGAGGAACGCATTAGCGAATTGGAGGATGGGTTAGTAGAAGAAAAAAAGAAAATAGAAGCTGGTCTTAAAAAAATCCANTAGATTACGGGAGATTACTGACTCTATGAAATGATCCAATGTCAGAATCATCGGCTTCCCTAAGGGGGTGGAGAACAGAGGTCTAGAAAAGATATTTGAACAAATTGTAGCTGAAAACTTCCCTAATCTAGCAAGGGAAACAAA